>NC_134360.1:234272003-234282003 GCF_048569485.1 Anomaloglossus baeobatrachus | reverse complement strand
CTGTCCAAGCAAAGGGCATGCGATACCTCCCCAGCCGCTGGCAGAACAGCTCGCCCTGACTCCGCAGCTTCTCCAGCTTCTCCTTATTCTGTAAAGTCAAGGAGGAATCAGTACAGGACAAGCGAAAGAAAGGAACACGGGCGACTCAAGGACCAGGTCAATGGCACATTCATCATATATGCTGCCAAAATCTGCAGTGGGTTCCTGCGACTTTGCCTACACAAGGGGAGACACGGCATTATCAGAGGACAGAACCATGGAGAATTGGGCAACAAGAGCAAGTTCTGTTTGGGGCATAGTGTAGTTTGTCAATGTTTAGAGAAGAGAGCACTGCAGCAGCGCAATGAAGGGGAAATACTGCAGCAGGTGCGGCGTGAAGGGGGCACAGCAGCACGACTGGGGAATACTGCAGCAAGTGCGGCATGAAGGGGGCACAGCAGCATGATTGGGGAATACTGCAGCAAGTGTGGCATGAAGGGGGCACAGCGGTATGATTGAGGAATACTACAGTAGTTGCGGCGTGGAGGGGCACTGCGGTGTGACTGGGGAATACTGCAGCAGGTGCGGCATGAAGGGGGTACAGCAGCATGATTGGGGAATAATGCAGCAAGTGCGGCATGAAGGGGGCACAGCGGTATGATTGAGGAATACTACAGTAGTTGCGGCGTGGAGGGGCACTGCGGTGTGACTGGGGAATACTGCAGCAGGTGCGGCATGAAGGGGGCACAGCGGTATGATTGAGGAATACTGCAGTAGTTATGGCGTGGAGGGGGCACTGTGGTGTGACTGGGGAATACTGCAGTCGGTGCAGTGTGGAGGAGGCGCTGCGGTGTGATTGGAGAATACTGCAGTAGGTGCGGTGTAGAAGGGCACTGAGGTGTGATTGGAGAATACTGCAGCAAGTGCGGCATGAAGGGGGCACAGCGGTGTGATTGGGGAGTACTGCAGTCGGTGCAGTGTGGAGGGGGCACTGCGGTGTGATTGGGGAATACTGCAGTAAGTGCGGCATGAAGGGGCACTGCAGTGTGATTGGGAATACTGCAGTAGGTGCGGTGTGGAGGGGGCACAGCGGCGTGATTGGGGAATACTGCAGTAGGTGCAGTGTGGAGGGGAACTGCGGTGTGATTGGAGAATACTGCAATAGGTGCAGCGTGGAGGGGCACTGCGGTGTGATTGGGGGATACTGCAGTAAGTGCGGTGTGGAGGGGCACTGCGGTGTGATTGGGGGATACTGCAGTAGGTACAGTGTGGAGGGGGCACTGCAGTGTGATTAGGGAATACTGCAGTAGGTGCAGCATGCAGGGGGCAAAGGAGGATGATTGGGGGATACTGCAGTAGGTGCAGTGTGGAGGGGGGCACTGCGGTGTGATTGGGAATACTGCAGTAGGTGCAGTGTGGAGGGGCACTGCGGTGTGATTGGGAATACTGCAGTAGGTGCAGTGTGGAGGAGGCACTGCGGTGTGATTGGGGAATACTGCAGTAGGTGCGCTGTGGAGGGGGCACTGCGGTGTGATTGGGGAATACTGCAGTAGGTGTGGTGTGGAGGGGCACTGCGGTGTGATTGGGAATACTGCAGTAGGTGCAGCGTGGAGGGGCACTGCGGTGTGATTGGGGAATACTGCAGTAGGTGTGGTGTGGAGGGGCACTGCGGTGCGATTGAAAAACACTGCAGTAGGTGCAGTGTAGAGGGGCACTACGGTGTGATTGGGGAATACTGCAGTAGGTGCGGTGTGGAGGGACACTGCGGTGTGATTGGGGAGTACTGCAGTAGGTGTGCTGTGGAGGGGGGCACTGCGGTGTGATTGGGGAATACTGCAGTAGTTGCGCTGTGGAGGGGGCACTGCGGTGTGATTGGGGAATACTACAGTAGGTGCGGTGTGGAGGGGGCACTGCAGTGTTATTGGGGAATACTGCAGTAGGTGTGGTGTGGAGGGGCACTGCGGTGTGATTGGGAATACTGCAGTAGGTGCAGCGTGGAGGGGCACTGCGGTGTGATTGGGGAATACTGCAGTAGGTGCGGTGTGGAGGGGGCACTGCAGTGTTATTGGGGAATACTGCAGTAGGTGTGGTGTGGAGGGGCACTGCGGTGTGATTGGGAATACTGCAGTAGGTGCAGCGTGGAGGGGCACTGCGGTGTGATTGGGCAATACTGCAGTAGGTGTGGTGTGGAGGGGCACTGCGGTGTGATTGGGAATACTGCAGTAGGTGCAGTGTGGAGGGGGCACTGCGATGTGATTGGGGAATACTGCAGTAGGTGCGGTGTGGAGGGGGCACAGCAGCGTGATTAGGTCATACTGCAGTAGGTGCAGTGTGGAGTGGTCAATGCGGTGTGATTGGGGAATACTGCAGTAGGTGCAGTGTGGAGGGGGCACTGTGGTGTGATTGGGGAGTACTGCAGTAGGTGCGCTGTGGAGGGGGCACTGCGGTGTGATTGGGGAATACTGCAGTAGGTGTGGTGTGGAGGGGCACTGCGGTGTGATTGGGAATACTGCAGTAGGTGCAGTGTGGAGGGGGCACTGCGGTGTGATTGGGGAAAACTGCAGTAGGTGCAGTGTGGAGGGGGCACAGCAGCGTGATTAGGGAATACTGCAGTAGGTGCAGTGTGGAGGGGGCACTGCGGTGTGATTGGGGAATACTGCAGTAGGTGCAGTGTTGAGGGGGCACAGCAGCGTGATTAGGGAATACTGCAGTAGGTGCAGTGTGGAGGGGGCACTGTGGTGTGATTGGGGAGTACTGCAGTAGGTGCGCTGTGGAGGGGGCACTGCGGTGTGATTGGGGAATACTGCAGTAGGTGTGGTGTGGAGGGGCACTGCGGTGTGATTGGGAATACTGCAGTAGGTGCAGTGTGGAGGGGGCACTGCGATGTGATTGGGGGAATACTGCAGTAGGTGCAGTGTGGAGGGGGCACTGCAGTGTGATTAGGGAATACTGCAGTAGGTGCAGTGTGGAGGGGGCACTGCGGTGTGATTAGGGAATACTGCAGTAGGTGCAGTGTGGAGGGGGCACTACGGTGTGATTGGGGAATACTGCAGTAGGTGCAGCGTGGAGGGGGCACTGCGGTGTGATTGGGAATACTGCAGTAGGTGCAGTGTGGAGGGGGCACTGCGGTGTGATTGGGGAATACTGCAGTAGGTGCAGTGTAGAGGGGGCACTGCGGTGTGATTGGGGAATACTGCAGTAGGTGCAGTGTGGAGGGGGCACAGCAGCGTGATTAGGGAATACTGCAGTAGGTGCAGTGTGGAGGGGGCACTGCGGTGTGATTGGGGAATACTGCAGTAGGTGCAGTGTGGAGGGGGCACTGCGGTGTGATTGGGGAATACTGCAGTAGGTGCAGTGTGGAGGGGGCACAGCAGCGTGATTAGGGAATACTGCAGTAGGTGCAGTGTGGAGGGGGCACTGCGGTGTGATTGGGGAATACTGCAGTAGGTGCCTTCATTCAGTAAAGATCGCACAGTCTGAGTTGTATCTTTGTACAGAATCAGCAGTAAAGGTTAATCTGCTATAAAGACGTTATGCAGCAGCTGAGGTTATTACAATGTCACACCTAGTATAATTGTTTATGGTAAAAGTAAAAGCAAACATTACTCATTGTCACGTTTGAGGCTTCGGGGTGACAGGACGACACGTGCGGCGATAGTAATGGTTATGTAACGTCTCCGCTCACCTTCGCGGTATCCGCCTCCTTATAGATCATATAGGGCTCGGCGCACTCCCCGATGTCACCCTGCTGCAGAACCTTCTCCAGCTGCAAATAAAGATACAGAAATATTAATGTCAGGTTACAGCCAAAATAAATCACAACAAGCCGTCCAAAGATACAGAAAGTCAATATAACGGGTGAAGCTTCAGAGCAGCGCTCTACATGCAGCATTAGGGAAGGGGCGCACAGAATAATGATCCGCAAACAGTACGGGGGGGGGGAGAAAGAGCAATGCTCTGCATCCAGCATCAGGCAAGGGGCGCACAACAATGCTCTGCATCCAGCATCAGGGAAGGGGCGCACAACAATGCTCCGCATCCAGCATCAGGGAAGGGGCGCACAACAATGCTCTGCATCCAGCATCAGAGAAGGGGCGCACAACAATGCTCCGCATCCAGCATCAGGGAGGGGGCACACAACAATGCTCCACATCCAGCATCAGGCAAGGGGCGCACAACAATGCTCCTCATCCAGCATCAGGGAAGGGGCGTACAACAATGCTCTGCATCCAGCATCAGGGAAGGAGCGCACAACAATGCTCCGTATCCAGCATCAGGGAAGGAGCGCACAACAATGCTCTGCATCCAGCATCAGGCAAGGAGCGCACAACAATGCTCTGCATCCAGCATCAGGCAAGGGGCGCACAACAATGCTCCACATCCAGCATCAGGGAAGGGGCGCACAACAATGCTCCGCATCCAGCATCAGGGAAGGGGCGGCCAACAATGCTCCGCACCCAGCATCAGGGAAGGGGTGAACAACAATGCTCCGCCTTCAGCATCAGGCAAGGGGTGCACAGCAATGCTCCGCATCCAGCATCAGGGAAGGGGTGCACAACAATGCTCTGCATCCAGCATCAGGGAAGGGGCGCACAACAATGCTCTGCATCCAGCATCAGGGAAGGGGCGAACAACAATGCTCTGCATCCAGCATCAGGGAAGGGGCGCACAACAATGCTCCGCATCCAGCATCAGGGAAGGGGCGCACAACAATGCTCCGCATCCAGCATCAGGGAAGGGGCGCACAACAATGCTCCGCATCCAGCATCAGGCAAGGGGCGCACAACAATGCTCCGCATCCAGCATCAGGGAAGGGGCGCACAACAATGCTCCGCATCCAGCATCAGGCAAGGGGCGCACAACAATGCTCCGCATCCAGCATCAGGGAAGGGGTGCACAACAATGCATTGCACCCAATATTGTGGAAAAGGAGCACAACAATGCTCCGCATGCAATATTGCAATATTGTGGGAAGGATGCACAGAAATGCTCTGCATCTAGCATCAGGGAGGGGGGCACAAATCTCTTGTTTGTTACAATGTATCAGGGCAGATAATGTGTCAGCCAGGATTTACAGCACAGAACAGGTCTAAACCGGACACAACTGTAACAAACCCACAACTGTGAGAAGTTCTAGGTCTCTTAGGACTCGAGATGTCGGTAAGATGAAGAATGGTCCCCAATAGCGATATGAATTCTTCACAATATTGTGGGGATTGAAATAAACTAAAGCTGATGCGTGGCCCGGATAACGCTGGATACAAGACTCACTTTAATGACCAGAAAGACGTCCTGGGACGGGTAAGTGATTGAGAAGATGGCGGAGCGGGCCAGGGTGCTGATGGCCGCCGGGGTGACGTACGGGCGCAGCATGCCTTTTATTTGTTCTGAATTTAGATCAAAGTAGAAGTTTTCAGAAATCTGTAAAAAATAGAAATGTACAAATTATTATAAAACCCCAAGATTGGAAAATTAGGACCCATCGATCCATTAGATCTCGACTTCAGGTCAATGGGGGACACAGAAGAGAGGGGGCCACGGGCCACCACCCATAATCACACTATGGCCCCACACGGGGGCTGCGGACCACCACCCACAGTCACACACTATGGCCCCACACGGGGGCTGCGGACCACCACCCACAGTCACACACTACAGACCCACACGGGGGCTCTCGGACCACCACCCACAGTCACACACTACAGACCCACACGGGGGCTGTGGACCTCCACCCAGTGTCACACACTATGGCCCCACAAGGATGCTGCGGACCACCACCCACAGTCACACACTACAGACCCACACAGGGGCTGCGGACCACCACCCACAGTCAAACACTACAGACCCACATGGGGGCTGTGGACCACCACCCACAGTCAAACACTATAGACCCACACCGAGGCTGCGGACCACCACCCACAGTCACACACTACAGACCCACACGGGGGCTGCAAACCACCACCCAGTGTCATACACTACAGACCCACACGGGGGCTGCAGACCACCACCCAGTGTCATACACTACAGACCCACACAGGGGCTGCGGACCACCACCCAGTGTCACACACTACAGACCCACACGGGGGCTGCGGACCACCACCCAGTGTCACACACTACAGACCCCACACGGGGGCTGCGGACCACCACCCACAGTCACACACTACAGACCCACACGGGGGCTGCGGACCACCACCCACAGTCACACACTACGGACTCACACAGGGGCTGCGGACCACCACCCACAGTCACACACTACGGCCCCACACCGGGGCTGTGGACCACCACCCATAATCATACTATGGACCCACACGGGGGTGGCGGACCACCACCCACAGTCACACACTACGGACCCACACGAGGGCTGCGGACGCCACCTCCACTCACCTTCTTCTTTTCCTTGGCATCATACAAAGCCAAAATGGCGAAGATCGGCTCAATTTCTATCTCAAATCTGAAATACAGAAGAGAAAAAAAAAAAAAAAATTATTTGGCAGAATAAAGATTACAGGAAATGAGAGAGATTGGCGCAGCGGCTACAGGTCCACCCCGAGACATGACCCCTCGTGCTGTACCATCGCTACATTACGTATACAGGTGAGAATGAGGCCGTATATAATGTGACGATAAGACCACGGACCCCTGAAAGACTCGGCTATGTCCCCTGTACGTTCTCTGGGCAGGAGGGGCTGGTATTTGTGCCTAAAAGCTTCATAGTTACTACACCCAGCCAGAAAGCCTTCCAACATCAAAATCCCCCCCGGGCCTTAGGGGGTCCTCCGACACACCTTTACTTCTCCTGGCCTTATAGAGTCAACAGCTGAATCTCCCCGTAACCCTTCTGACCCATCGGCCACTTTTCCCCATCCCTTCTGGCTCTATGGAGGCGCTGCCTACGACTCATTCTTTTAGGGGGACACCAACAAATCTTCCGCACACCTCTCAGGTCTTAGGGGGTGGGGTGTGGCAGAGCTGGATGACTGCTTCCTTCCATAACTGAGCCAGCCCCCCCTCTATTCTATATATTTATACGGTTGGCATAGACACTGTAATGAGCAGTTGGCCAAGCCAGCCCCCTCCACATAAATCTGATGTGACCGGGTGACACCATAAACTTTACTCTGTGTCAAGTAGAAACAGATATTGGAGCAGCAGGAAACCGCGATGATATCTGAGGAGCGGGGAAACGGGATAATTCACATATATTATTCCAAGATGATCTCTAAAAGTGACCAGGCCCTTTATAACAGTCCTCGAGATAATGGTCTGTCTCCCCCTAGTGGTCAAAGCTGGGATTAAAATGGTTGGATTTTGTTTAAGGCCTTAAACAAAAATAATAAAAAAAAAAAAGGTTTTCCACTGCAGAAATAACTGGGACATCATTTATGAGAGTTGCCTCCCAGTAAGATCATTATGGTCGCCTATAACAACTGCAAAAGTAACTGGAGCCTCATTTATGATAATTGCCTCCCAGTAAGATCGCTCTGGTTGTCTATAGCAACTACAGAAGTAACTAGAGCCTCATTTATGAGAATTGCCTCACAGTAAGATCGCTCTGGTTGTCTATAGCAACTATAGAAGTAACTAGGGCCTCATTTACATTTATGAGAATTGCCTCCCAGTAAGATCGCTCTGGTTGTCTATAGCAACTGCAGAAGTAACTGGAGCCTCATTTATGAAAATTGCCTCACAGTCAGATCGCTCTGGTCGTCTATAGCAACTACAGAAGTAACTGGAGCCTCATTTATGAGAATTGCCTCACAGTAAGATCGCTCTGGTTGTCCATAGCAACTACAAAAGTAACTGGAGCCTCATTTATGAGAATTGCCTCACAGTAAGATCGCTCTGGTCGTCTATCGCAACTGTAGAAGTAACTGGGGCCTCATTTATTAGAATTGCCTCACAGTAAGATCGCTCTGGTTGTCTATAGCAACTACAGAAATAACTGGAGCCTCATTTATGAGAATTGCCTCACAGTAAGATCGCTCTGGTTGTCTATAGCAACTACAGAAATAACTGGAGCCTCATTTATGAGAATTGCCTCCCAGTAAGATCGCTCTGGTTGTCTATAGCAACTGCAGAAGTAACTGGGGCCTCATTTATGAGAATTGCCTCACAGTAAGATCGCTCTGGTTGTCTATAGCAACTACAGAAGTAACTGGAGCCTCATTTATGAGAATTGCCTCACAGTAAGATCGCTCTGGTTGTCTATAGCAACTAGAGAAGTAACTGGGGCCTCATTTATGAGAGCTGCCTCCCAGTAAGATCGTTCTGTTGCCTATAGCAACCAGAGTGCAGTTTAAGCTGCTAAGGTAAAGTGAAAGCTGAGCTCTGATTGGTTGCTATAGACAACTAGACCCTTATCGAGAGTAACCAATAACATAATACTGAACGCGTCCATCTGTCCGAATCTGTGATGTCCAGCGTGTGCAAAGTTCACGTTGTTCTTGAATCATTCAATAAAATAGTGCCAGAGTCACTGCGTCCTCATACAGCAAACTCCGGCGCCATTTTATTGAAGATACTGTCTCTGTGAAAATCACCAGTTTGTTTCAGATGATATTCGCAGAGACCATGTCTTTGAAAAAATGGCGCCGGAATTGGTGGTATTCGCACGCACTGACGCCATTTTATCTACACAATGGGATGAGGCTCAGATTGTCATTTACAAAACACAAAATATATGCAAAGCAGCAATAAAGCGAGTGTGTCCTCCACAGCCGCGCGTCGCCCAGCCCCCCGTGTAAATATATACTGCGGAGAGACCCCCCGCAGCCACTGATGCAGATTAGGATTAATAAAAAGGAAGACATTATTATTAATGAGGGAAGGAAATTATTTCCCCGGGTGAGAACGCCGCGGAGGCTGAAGCGTCACGTGACGTCCCCGGTGTCTCATAAAATGTGAGCGAAACGCAGGCAATCGTAATGTTAGGAGGAAATAACGAAAAAAGTCACAATTATTTCTTAATAATACATGAATATTTACAATAAATAGCAAGAAATCCTATAAGGTGGCCCCCGCTGCATTATATCATGTGCTGCTTTTATCCTATATAGAGGTATTCCATCATTACCAAGCCCCTGGAGATCGGCAAAATGGCTCGATTGATCACAGAAGGCTCATACGTTCTCCTGTGATCGTAAGACTTCTGCCAGGAGGAGTTGTATGGGGCGGCAGGGTGCACATTAGGGCCTAATTCAACTCCTCCTGGCCAAAGTCTTGCGGCCCAGAGAGGAACGGCAAGATGTAAAACTCAATAATTCAGAAAGGTGCAGCCTCGCCCAAAATCTCTGCAATCAAAGTGCACGTCGGAGGACGGACTTACTTGAGGGTCAAGCATTTCACTAGTAGCCGCTGCCCAAAATGTTCTTTTGGTACTTCAGGCACGCCGAGACGCTCAATGGGCTCATCCTGCGGAAAAAGCAGAACATGGATAAAGTGAAATGACTGAAGGTGCAGAGTCGCCCTCAGGCGGCGGCTGACAGGAGCAGTATAAAAAGAGTCGCCTTCTAGTGGCTGCTGACAGGCCCAGCAGAGTCGCCTTCTAGTGGCGGCTGACAAAAGCAGCAGAGTCGCCTTCTAGTGGCGGCTGACAAAAGCAGCAGAGTCGCCTTCTAGTGGCGGCTGACAAAATCAGCAGAGTCGCCTTCTAGTGGCGGCTGACAAAAGCAGCAGAGTCGCCTTCTAGTGGCGGCTGACAGGCGCAGCAGAGTCGCCTTCTAGTGGCAGCTGACAGGCACAGCAGAGTCGCCTTCAAAATGGCGGCTGACAGGCACAGCAGAGTCGCCTTCTCGTGGTGGCTGACAGGCCCAGCAGAGTCGTCTTCTAGTGGTGGTTTGGGGTGCAGAGAGGCAGCTTTTAGTAGCGAGTTGCCCTCATGTAACGGAGACTCAGTGCCGGACCTGGGGACGCCGAGTAAAGACCGAAAAAAACTCCCCTACAACTGGGGGACGGGATTTCCAAAAAAAACAAAACCGGCATCATAGGGTGGCCAAGTGCTTAGCAGTATCAGGGTGCAAGC
>NC_134360.1:234207003-234267003 GCF_048569485.1 Anomaloglossus baeobatrachus | reverse complement strand
AAATAAAGAACATGTTTACAAGTTATAGGATATGCAACATAGGATATAGAGTAGAATAACTCAAATCTTGGAGGTAATAAGTAATACAACACTTTTCTACTTTCATAATAAGTCCTTTGATTACACACTTCAGGTCAGACCATCATCACCCATGTAATAGCTTTGCTTTGGAGATGATGCCCACTGGGTGACCAACAATCCGACCCTCATGCAAAAACGTATGCAGCCTGGTTTAGAAAGGCGAGGCAACGTAGATGCACAAAGCCCCTGAGATGGCAATCCTGTCTAACAATGTAAACAAAACATAAAATGTACAAAGAGGAAAGAAAGATGAGAAAAGAAGAAATGTAGGGGGAGAGGGAAAAGAAGGACGAAAACGATGTCTCGTCTGGGTCGTGTGCAGCCCCCGGCACACTTGTTTTGTGGAATGGACAATCACAGAGGTCTCACGCCCCCAACTGAAGCTTGAAGCCATAGTACCAGGTCTGGTGTCTCTCTGTACATAATCCACGGCGCCCACAGCCTGGATACTCGCTCCTCCGAGTCTGACCAGCTCCTCCATCCTATAGATCTGGTTAATCTCGGCCACCAGTTCAGCCTCCAGTACCTTGGGATTAATCTCCTTGCCCACGTCAAAAAATGCCTTAACAGGCTTCTCTTGAAGTGTCCTGCTGCTTCTGATACAGATTCTGACTACTGAATTTCCTCCTCTTTTCTCTTAGAGATAGCAGAAGGGTGGGGAAAAAGTTCCAGGGTGAGATAAAACACTCACTAGAAAGCAGTAGATACGTCCCTCCACAGATTTGAATATTGATCTGATCCCTCAGTGAGCTGGCTAAGATTACGGTAATTTGATCTGCTTTCCAGAGTGTATGGTGAATTCAGGAGGCAGGCAAGAGAGGGAGAAGTGGCTCATAAGTGGAGAAAGAGGCGTTTTTCTCTGCTATGAGATTTATGCACGGTTTGTTGAAGCAGTGAGCAGCGCAGACTTTCCTGTAACATGTGTAGAAGTTTCCTATGTGAAAAGAAACCATGGAGGAGGATTACACGCAGTCCTATGCGAGACAACAGACGGCTCTACTGCATCTGCGGATGTTCATAGTGGATAACTGGCACAGAGTTCAGCCTCAGTAAACAGGAAATATATATATATACTTGGAATTAAAAAAAACTCCCCATATTCTGACTCATCGCTTACAAAAAGAAGCAAGAAGTAATGGGGAAGAAGACGGTGACGGGCGGAGGGTAATCACCGGGACACCCCAGCCTTGTGCTCTGAAATAAGGGAAACGAGACCAGTGACCTCCACTTATTGTTATGGGGACAATGTGCCCCAGGCTGGTAAGGCATGCTGGCAGTTGTAGTCCTTGCCTGGCTTGAGAGAGACTGTAAACTACTAACTTACAGTCTCTTGTACATTTATTCTTTAAAATATACAAAAAGTGCATTGAAGTTAAAGGAAGATTCCAGGAAAAGCCAACACGGCGTATATTAAAGGGGCGCTACCAATTCAGACATTTATCCCCAGGATCAATGGTGAACGGGAGCAGCGAACCAGCGCCGCAACTTTCCATCCGATCCGGCAGCCGCATGTTGGATGACCGCACAGGGAAAGTCCTAGAAGTGGCCCCATCTATCAGACAATTAGGGCTTATCCTGGGCATATTGGTAGGAATGCCCCTTTAATTTTCGCAGGAGAGCTCCTAAAATAACAGCAAAACTTTAAGGGGTTTTAGGAAGTGATCGCAAGGGGCGAATGGGTCATTACGTCAGCTGGGGTCCGGCTGAAGCCCCCGTCACTGCCATCCCTGTACTCCTATGATATATAACCTGTGGCTGAGCTTCACACAAAATGTTACATTTCACTATACACTTCAAAACTAAACAGTGAAAAAAAGAAATAAAATCTTATTTTGGAATTTTTTGCATAAGCAAAAAAAAAACAAAAAAAACAACTTTTTTTTATATCGCTGCGTACACTACAAAAAATCTCAACATCTGAATTGCTGTTTTTCGGTTGCTGCCAGTTGCAGAAAAAAATGTTTGCAGCCCCAAAAATGGTATCAATTGAAACTATGATACGGAGCGCAAGAAATGAGCTGTCACCCCGTGCTGCGGAGAGAAAATGTGAAAAGTTACAGGACTCAGAAAATGGCGACAAATCAAGGTATTGTAATCAGACCAGGCTGGAGAATCATTTCTACACATGATAAATGTAATAACAAAAACAGAAAAATATTGAGTTTTTGGGGGGTTTTATCTCCAGTATTAGGCTGCTTTCACACATCCGGTTTTAGCAGTGCGGCTCAATCCGGCTGTAAAACCTATGTAACGGATGCGGCGCATCCTTTGCATAAGTTTTTTACATGCGGCCGTCCAGTTTTTGCCGCTTGCGGCATGCTGCTAAGCATGCGCAGTGGCGAAAACGGCATGCGGCGGCCGGATGCGTTTTTTGCCGCATCGCGCCGCATCCGGCGTCCATAGGCATGCATTGGAAAATGCGCCGCAGCGGCCGGATGCGGTGCGATGCGTTTTTTTTTTTTGCCGGACTAAAAAACGTGCCAGGCAACGTTCGATCCGGCCGCCACATTGGCTAAAACTGCCGCATCCGGCAAAAACCGGACCAAACGCAAGGCCAAACGGCAGAACCCGGCACTAATGAAAGTCTATGCAAAAAAAAAACGGTTGCGTTTTTTGTGCAAAGTGCCGGATTGTGCCGCACAGCAAAAACCGGATGTGTGAAAGCAGCCTTAACTCATCCTGCAAAGAACAAGCCCTCATACGCCGATGTGAAGGAAAATTGGAGTAACCCCCCCCTCCAAAAAAAAAAACCAAACAAAAACAAACCTAAAATTGTCCGCAGCGGTAAAGGGTTATAGAACCTGTCGGCTGTCACATGATGTCGGTTATTGTGCTCCCTACAATATAACAATTAGTGCACATTTTTGTGCTCGCATTCGGCATTGTGTGTTCCTCTGTTTTTCCTCCTAGAAACGTATAAATAGACGACTGGGTGTTACATGTTGGCGGAGCTGGTGACTCGTCAATCAGCTGCTGTCCAGGCATTGCTGCTGTAGGCGCCCACCGTACCAACAAAAGCAGTAATAACATTTGGTTCTCAATTTAGCTATAGATTTCCAGGAGGAATAACAGAGGAACAACACGAAGCGGAGTTCTAAAGATGTTTTCCCTATATTTGTTATTACGAATTAAGTATTTACTACAAAGCACGTCAGAAGAAGGGGTCATCACGGGTCGTCCACAGGCCCCAACGACCGACCGGGCTGGCCGCAGCGCCCACCGACCGGGCTGGCCACAGCGCCCACCGACCGGGCTGGCCACAGCGCCCACCGACCGGGCTGGCCACAGCGCCCACCGACCGGGCTGGCCACAGCGCCCACCGACCGGGCTGGCCGCAGCGCCCACCGACCGAAGGGGTCATCACGGGTCGTCCACAGGCCCCACCGACCGACCGGCTGGCCGCAGCGCCCACCGACCGACCGGCTGGCCGCAGCGCCCACCGACCGACCGGCTGGCCGCAGCGCCCACCGACCGACCGGCTGGCCGCAGCGCCCACCGACCGAAGGGGTCATCACGGGTCGTCCACAGGCCCCACCGACCGACCGGCTGGCCGCAGCGCCCACCGACCGACCGGCTGGCCGCAGCGCCCACCGACCGACCGGCTGGCCGCAGCGCCCACTGACCGACCGGCTGGCCGCAGCGCCCACCGACCTACCGGATGGCCGCAGCGCCCACCGACCGGCTGGCCGCAGCGCCCACCGACCGGCTGGCCGCAGCGCCCACCGACCGAAGGGGTCATCACGGGTCGTCCACAGGCCCCACCGACCGACCGACTGGCCGCACAGCCCACCGAACGACTGGCCGCACAGCCCACCGAACGACTGGCCGCACAGCCCACCGAACGACTGGCCGCACAGCCCACCGAACGACTGGCCGCACAGCCCACCGAACGACCGGCCGCACAGCCCACCGAACGACCGGCCGCACAGCCCACCGAACGACTGGCCGCACAGCCCACCGAACCAATTGATTGTCCAGAGCTTGCAGTGACAACATTCTAACTCGGAAGTGATCGCTACTAGGATGCAGCGTCATCAGTGATTGGCTCCATATCCCCACGTGTGGTGGAGCTTTGGGAAGTGGCACAAAAAAAGAAACAAATTATGGTTTTATCAGTTCCAAGATCCTCCTCTTAAAGATTTACACAAGGGTTTGTTCACTGTTCAAGATGAAAAAAAAAATAATGCAGAAAACAAATAAATATCAATCACACTAATGCAAAATTAAGAGTATTTTCCAGGGAAAACCAAAGAGTGGGAGCCGCTACAAGTCGCCATGAGACCCTCGCCGATCTGTGTCCTATAGGTGCAGGGTCCTGATAAAATGAATGGGCGCTGATCTGAAATGGGACTGAAGCTTTTTTTGAGAAATTCTCGGCTAAAATCCACATCAGAAATCCCAGTGTGAACGCGGCCTCAGGGATGGGATCGGATAAGAAGGAACTTTGAAATAACGATTTGTTACAATGTATTGAAAATAAAACTGGAAGAAAGTATCAACAAGATTCTATGGAGTCAACAACCAGAGTAATAACAATAATTATAATGCTGCCGACTCTGCGAAGCCCCGTAATGACGATGAGACCAAAAACAAAAAAATATTTAGGGCAGAAACAGCAAATGTCCTCACGCCCCAGTGACCGATCACTTCCGCCCCATCAACACTTATTAGCAAATTACTACAAGAACAATGGAAGTGGCGGCTTTACAAGATCCATTGTTCTCCCCACATCGCTGGACCCAAAGGTTTTGGGAGGCCCCAGGGGTCTGAGGTCACAAAGATGGGGGCCCCCACTGGCACAAAGTTGGGGGGGGGCGTGGGTACAAAGTTGGAGGGGCCGCAGGCACAGAGACCCCCCCCCCCAACCCACCACATCTACTGAGTGATCCCTTATACAGGTATCAGACCAGTCCAACATCTACCAACTGTGGAACAAGCCCAAAATAACCAGACACCGCGCTCCAGACCCAACAGAGAGCGGAAAATAAAGAGGATCACTAAAACCACCTGAGAATTCACCTCTAAACTACAGAAATTTCCTCCATCCAACAGCTCAGCCTGTGACTAATGTGCGAGGAATGACGGCTGGAAGAAATCACCTGATAATATTCAGCCCAGAGGAAACCGCAATGTGCAGTCATCTGCTGATACAGGACCGCGAGACCCGTTATCTGCAAATAAAGAGCTACATCCTGCATTATACTCCGGAGCTGCACTCACTATTCTGCTGGTGCAGTCACTGTGTACACACATTACATTACTTATCCTGTACTGATCCTGAGTTACATCCTGTATTATACTCCAGAGCTGCACTCACTATTCTGCTGGTGCAGTCACTGTGTACATTACATTACTGATCCCAAGTTACATCTTGTATTATACTCCAGAGCTGCACTCACTATTCTGCTGGTGCAGTCACTGTGTACATACATTACATTACTTATCCTGTACTGATCCTGAGTTACATCCTGTATTATACTCCAGAGCTGCACTCACTATTCTGCTGGTGCAGTCACTCTGTACATACATTACATTACTGATCCTGTACTGATCCTGAGTTACATCTTGTATTATACTCCAGAGCTGCACTCACTATTCTGCTGGTGCAGTCACTCTGTACATACATTACATTACTGATCCTGTACTGATCCCGAGTTAGGCTGTGTCCACGAGAGAATGTTGCTGCGGATTTTTCTGCATCAAAATCTGCAGCTTTCCCGCAAAATCCGCACCTTTTCAAAGGTGCGGATTTACCGCGGATTTTTTTTTTTCCCAATTCTGAAGCCAAAATCCGCAACAATAATTGACATGTTGCAGATTTTTCCGGATCAAAATCCGCACCAAATCCGCCGCGGAAAAATCCGCAGCATGGGCATAGCATTTCCAAAAAGCCATAGAAATGGCTGGGAAGTGCCGCTGCTGCAGATTTTCGGAAAATCCGCGGCTTTTCCGCGAGAAATCCGCAGCAAAATCCGCGCATTTTCCGCAGCGTGGGCACATAGCCTTACATCCTGTATTATACTCCAGAGCTGCACTCACTATTCTGCTGGTGCAGTCACTGTGTACATACATTACATTACTGATCCTGAGTTACATCCTGTATTATACTCCAGAGCTGCACTCACTATTCTGCTGGTGCAGTCACTGTGTACATATATTACTTATCCTGTACTGATCCTGAGTTACCTCCTGTATTATACTCCAGAGCTGCACTCACTATTCTGCTGATGCAGTCACTGTGTACATACATTACATTACTGATCCTGAGTTACATCCTGTATTATACCCTCAGAGCTGCACTCACTATTCTGCTGGTGCAGTCACTGTGTACATACATTACATTACTGATCCTGTACTGATCCTGAGTTGTTATCTCCTGTATTATACTCCAGAGCTGCACTCACTATTCTGCTGGTGCAGTCACTGTGTACATACATTACATTACTTATCCTGTACTAATCCTGTGTTACCTCCTGTATTATACTCCAGAGCTGCACTCACTATTCTGCTGGTGCAGTCACTGTGTACATACATTACATTACTTATCCTGTACTAATCCTGTGTTACCTCCTGTATTATACCCCAGAGCTGCACTCACTATTCTGCTGGTGGAGTCACTGTGTACATACATTACATTACTGATCCTGTACTGATCCTGAGTTACCTCCTGTATTATACTCCAGAGCTGCACTCACTATTCTGCTGGTGCAGTCACTGTGTATACATACATTACATTACTTAACCTGTACTGATCCTGAGTTACCTTCTGTATTATACTCTAGAGCTGCACTCACTATTCTGCTGGTGCAGTCACTGTGTACATACATTACATTACTTATCCTGTACTAATCCTGTGTTACCTCCTGTATTATACTCCAGAGCTGCACTCACTATTCTGCTGGTGCAGTCACTGTGTACATACATTACATTACTGATCCTGTACTGATCCTGAGTTACATCCTGTATTATACCCCAGAGCTGCACTCACTATTCTGCTGGTGCAGTCACTGTGTACATACATTACATTACTGATCCTGTACTGATCCTGAGTTACCTCCTGTATTATACTCCAGAGCTGCACTCACTATTCTGCTGGTGCAGTCACTGTGTATACATACATTACATTACTTAACCTGTACTGATCCTGAGTTACCTTCTGTATTATACTCTAGAGCTGCACTCACTATTCTGCTGGTGCAGTCACTGTGTGTACATACATTACATTACTTATCCTGTACTGATCCTGAGTTACATCCTGTATTATACTCCAGAGCTGCACTCACTATTCTGCTGGTGCAGTCACTGTGTACATACATTACATTACTTAACCTGTACTGATCCTGAGTTACCTTCTGTATTATACTCTAGAGCTGCACTCACTATTCTGCTGGAGGTGAATGTCACATGCAGACCATGTATGATTGGGGGCTGCTACCAGAGATGACCACTGGAAAGGCGGGTTTCTGGGACCTTTTGGGTCCTGATGTTGGGGAATATTATAGAGGGTAATTATTGGGGGACAATTATTAAAGGGTCAGTGTGGAGGGTATACTCAGGCATGGGGCTGTATTGGGGTGTGCGGGGCAGTATTGGATGCGCTCAGTTATAGGGTCATGGGTCTGTATGTATGCATGGGCTGTATTGGGGGATGCAGGTCTGTATTGGGGACACGGGTGGGGTGCAGGGCTGTATTGGGGGGAGCTGAGTTATAGGGTCGCGGGGCTGTATTGGAGGGACAGTTATGGGGTCACAGGGGTGTATTGGGGGCATGGGGCTGTATTGGATGGTGCAGTATTGGGGGCTCTGACTTATTATAGGGTCACTGGTCTGTATTTGTGGGCGTGGGGCTGTATTGGGGGGACAGTTATAGGGTCACAGGTCTGTATTAGGGGGCGCAGGGCTGTATTGGGGGGACGAGTGAGGCGCGGGGCTGTATTGGGGGGACAAGTGAGGCGCGGGGCTGTATTGGGGGGACAAGTGAGGCGCGGGGCTGTATTGGGGGGGATGAGTGGGGGCGTGAGGCTGTATTGGGGGGATGAGTGGGGAGCAAAGCTGCATTGGGGGGACAAGTGGGGCGCAGGGCTGTATTGGGGGGGACGAGTGGGGAGCGGGGCTGTATTGGGGGGACAGTTCTAGGATCACAGGTCTGTATTAGGGGGGGGCGAGTAGGGCACGGGGCTGTATTGGGGGACAGTTATAGGGTCACAGGTCTGTATTAGGGGGCGCAGGGATGTATTGGGGGGACATGTGGGGCACGGGGCTGTATTGGGGGGTACGAGTGGGGCGTGACGCTGTATTGGGGGGGGAGACGAGTGATGCGTAAGGCTGTATTGGGGGGATGAGTGGGGCGCGGGGCTGTATTGGGGGGACGAGTGGGGCGCGGGGCTGTATTGAGGGGACGAGTGGGGCGCGGGGCTGTATTGGGGGGACGAGTGGGGCGCGGGGCTGTATTGGGGGGACGAGTGGGGCGTGAAGCTGTATTGGGGGGACGAGTGGGGCGCGGGGCTGTATTGAGGGGAACGAGTGGGGTGTGAAGCTCTATTGGGGGGACGAGTGGGGCGTGAAGCTGTATTGGGGGGACGAGTAGGGCGCGGGGCTGTATTGAGGGGACGAGTGGGGCGCGGGGCTGTATTGGGGGGACGAGTGGGGCGTGAGGCTGTATTGGGGGGACGAGTTTGGCCTGAGGCTGTATTGGGGGGGACGAGTGGGGCGTGAGGCTGTATTGGGGGGGACGAGTGGGGCGCGGGGCTGTATTGAGGGGACGAGTGGGGCGCGGGGCTGTATTGGGGGGACGAGTGGGGCATGAGGCTGTATTGGGGGGACGAGTGGGGCGTGAGGCTGTATTGGGGGGGACGAGTGGGGCGTGAGGCTGTATTGGGGGGACGAATGGGGCGCGGGGCTGTATTGGGGATCATGAGGTTATTATAGGGGAGATGGAGGGGCAGATATAGGAGATGTTTGGGGGGAGGGTTGCAGGGTCACCATTGGGGGTGATGATATTTGGGTCTGGGGTCCCGCCGTCCCCGCTCCTCCCCGCACAGAATGCCCCGGGCCCGGCTGTCAGTAGTGCGGAGGGCTCGGCCGGGCCTGTCCTCCGGGATCACATCCTGGGACGCCCCCCTCCTCCGGTCCGGCCGGTTATATGACGCACGGCCCCGGTACCTGCTGATCTTCTGGGCGAAGGCTCTGCGCTCCGCCATATCCGCCGCAGCCGAGCACTCCGGCCGGGGGAAAATCGGGAGCGCCGGGAAGGGGAGTGCGCACTGCTGCGGGGGAATACGGCGGCGGCTGCCGGCTACCGTATTGACCGGTAGAGAAGCGCACTCCGCATAGTGGACAGAGGGGGAAAAGTTGTATCATCCAGATCAGGGGAGAGGGGATCTTGAGAACAGCTGTACCATCCTGATCAGGGGAGAGGGGATCCTGAGAACAGCTGTACCATCCTGATCAGGGGAGAGGCGATCCTGAGAACAGCTGTACCATCCAGATCAGGGGAGAGGGGATCCTGAGAACAGATGTACCATCCTGACCAGGGGAGAGGGGGAGCCTGAGAACAGATGTACCATCCTGACCAGGGGAGAGGGGATCCTGAGAACAGATGTACCATCCTGATCAGGGGAGAGGGGGAGCCTGAGAACAGCTGTACCATCCTGATCAGGGGAGAGGGGGAGCCTGAGAACAGCTGTACCATCCTGATCAGGGGAGAGGGGGAGCCTGAGAACAGATGTACCATCCTGATCAGGGGAGAGGGGGAGCCTGAGAACAGATGTACCATCCTGATCAGGGGAGAGGGGGAGCCTGAGAACAGATGTACCATCCTGATCAGGGGAGAGGGGGAGCCTGAGAACAGATGTACCATCCTGATCAGGGGAGAGGGGGAGCCTGAGAACAGCTGTACCATCCTGATCAGGGGAGAGGGGGAGCCTGAGAAGAGCTGTACCATCCTGATCAGGGGAGAGGGGGAGCCTGAGAACAGATGTACCATCCTGATCAGGGGAGAGGGGGAGCCTGAGAACAGATGTACCATCCTGATCAGGGGAGAGGCGATCCTGAGAACAGCTGTACCATCCTGATCAGGGGAGAGGGGATCCTGAGAACAGCTGTACCATCCTGATCAGGGGAGAGGCGATCCTGAGAACAGCTGTACCATCCAGATCAGGGGAGAGGGGATCCTGAGAACAGCTGTACCATCCTGATCAGGGGAGAGGGGATCCTGAGAACAGCTGTACCATCCTGATCAGGGGAGAGGCGATCCTGAGAACAGCTGTACCATCCAGATCAGGGGAGAGGGGATCCTGAGAACAGCTGTACCATCCTGATCAGGGGAGAGGGGATCCTGAGAACAGCTGTACCATCCTGATTAGGGGAGAGTGGGAGCCTGAGAACAACTGTACCATCCTGATTAGGGGAGAGGGGGAGCCTGAGAACAGATGTACCATCCTGACCAGGGGAGAGGGGATCCTGAGAACAGATGTACCATCCTGATCAGGGGAGAGGGGGAGCCGGAGAACAGCTGTACCATCCTGATCAGGGGAGAGGGGGAGCCTGAGAACAGCTGTACCATCCTGATCAGGGGAGAGGGGGAGCCTGAGAACAGATGTACCATCCTGATCAGGGGAGAGGGGATCCTGAGAACAGCTGTACCATCCTGATTAGGGGAGAGTGGGAGCCTGAGAACAGATGTACCATCCTGATCAGGGGAGAGTGGGAGCCTGAGAACAGATGTACCATCCTGATCAGGGGAGAGGGGATCCTGAGAACAGTTGTACCATCCTGATCAGGGGAGAGGGGATCCTGAGAACAGCTGTACCATCCTGATCAGGGGAGAGGGTGAGCCTGAGAACAGATGTACCATCCTGATCAGGGGAGATGGGGATCCTGAGTAGAGTACAGAGAGGAACATTCTGATCAGGGGAGAGGGGGTCCTGAGTACAGAGGGGAACATTCTGATCAGGGGAGATGGGGATCCTGAGTACAGAGAGGAACATTCTAATCAGGGGAGAGGGGGATCCTGAGAACAGCTGTACCATCCTGATCAGGGGAGAGGGGGATCCGGAGAACAGCTGTACCATCCTGATCAGGGGAGAGGGGGAGCCTGAGAACAGATGTACCATCCTGATCAGGGGAGAGGGGGGATCCTAAGAACAGCTGTACTATTCTGATAAGGGGAGAGGGGATCCAGAGAACAAAGTGTTCCATTCTGATCAGGGGAGAGGGGGATCCTAATTACAGAGTGGACCATCCTGATCAGGGTAGAGGAAGATCCTAGTTACAGAGTGAACCATCCTGATCAGGAGAGATCCCTCTCTCCCTTGATCAGGATGGTACATCTGCTCTCTGAATTCCCCTCTCCCCTGATCAGGATGGTACACTCTGTTCTCTGGATCCCCCATTTACCTGATCAGGATGGTACAGCTGTACTCAGGACCCCCTTCTCCCTTGATGAGGATGGTACACTCTGTATTCAGGATCCCCTCTCCCCTGATGAGGATGGTACACTCTGTATTCAGGATCCCCTCTCCCCTGATGAGGATGGTACACTCTGTATTCAGGATCCCCTCTCCCCTGATGAGGATGGTACAGCTGTATTCAGGATCCCCTCTCCCTTGATGAGGATGGTACATTCTGTATTCAGGACCCCCTCTCCCCTGATGAGGATGGTACACTCTGTACTCAGGACCCCCCTCTCCCCTGATGAGGATGGTACACTCTGTACTCAGGACCCCCCTCTCCCCTGATGAGGATGGTACACTCTGTACTCAGGACCCCCCTCTCCCCTGATGAGGATGGTACACTCTGTACTCAGGACCCCCCTCTCCCCTGATGAGGATGGTACACTCTGTACTCAGGATCCCCTCTCCCCTGATGAGGATGGTACACTCTGTACTCAGGATCCCCTCTCCCCTGATGAGGATGGTACACTCTGTACTCAGGATCCCCTCTCCCCTGATGAGGATGGTACACTCTGTATTCAGAATCCCCCTCTCCCCTGATCAGGATGGTACACTCTGTTCTCTGGATCCCCTTTTACCTGATCAGGATGGTACAGCTGTACTCAGGACCCCCCCCCTCCCTTGATGAGGATGGTACACTCTGTACTCCCCATCCTGATCAGGGGAGAGGGGGATCTGCTGTCAGATTCTCCCCCTCATTCATCATTACCAGTGTTCCCATGTATACGTTTATAGCACACACTGTAATAATAATGTACAATAATATAATAACCGCACACAATGTAGCAATAATACAATACTTACATATAACAGCACAGAGAGGATCCGGCCTTCCTTACCTGTGATATGTAGCTCTATGTGTGATTTAAGGCTTTGGCTTTATTCTGTTAACTTTCTTAAAGGAATTTTCCACTGCTCAGATCCCATCTTCTTCATCCCTACATTTCCCCCATGTAAATAAATAACAGCCTGCCCTCCCCTCTGGTGTGGGCGCCCGGTCTCTCGGGGGTCATCTGTTTTGTCCGCAGAAGGTTAGAGCGATTAGGAGACCGGGCGCCAATATGACAACAGTGGAGGGGAATACGGGCCGCTATTATTTTACACAGGGACATGTCGTGATGGAGAAGGTGGGATCCGAGCCCTGCATAGCACCTGTAATGTCCTTATGGAGCCTTCGCTGCTACCACTAGGGGGAGCTGCAGACGACGGCGCATGGCATAATCCTATGTATGGAAATAGTCTATGTAAAATGTATCATTAAACGTAAACAAAGTTACAAGAAGGAAGATACAAGGAGGATGATACAAGGAGGAAGATACAAGGAGGAAGATACAAGGAGGAAGATACAAGGAGGATGATACAAGGAGGAAGATACAAGGAGGAAGATACAAGGAGGAAGATACAAGGAGGAAGATACAAGGAGGAAGATACAAGGAGGAAGATACAAGGAGGATGATACAAGGAGGAAGATACAAGGAGGAAGATACAAGGAGGAAGATACAAGGAGGAAGATACAAGGAGGAAGATACAAGGAGGAAGATACAAGGAGGAAGATACAAGGAGGATGATACAAGGGGGAAGATACAAGGAATAAGATACAAGGAGGAAGATACAAGGAGGAAGATACAAGGAGGAAGATACAAGGAGGAGGATACAAGGAGGAAGATACAAGGAGGAAGATACAAGGAGGATGATACAAGGAGGATGATACAAGGAGGAAGATACAAGGAGGATGATACAAGGAGGAAGATACAAGGAGGAAGATACAAGGAGGAAGATACAAGGAGGAAGATACAAGGAGGATGATACAAGGAGGATGATACAAGGAGGAAGATACAAGGAGGAAGATACAAGGAGGAAGATACAAGGAGGAAGATACAAGGAGGAAGATACAAGGAGGAAGATACAAGGAGGAAGATACAAGGAGGAAGATACAAGGAGGAAGATATAAGGAGGAAGATATAAGGAGGAAGATACAAGGAGGAAGATACAAGGAGGAAGATACAAGGAGGAAGATACAAGGAGGAAGATACAAGGAGGAAGATACAAGGAGGAAGATACAAGGAGGAAGATACAAGGAGGAAGATACAAGGAGGAAGATATAAGGAGGAAGATACAAGGAGGAAGATACAAGGAGGAAGATACAAGGAGGAAGATACAAGGAGGAAGATACAAGGAGGAAGATACAAGGAGGAAGATACAAGGAGGAAGATACAAGGAGGAAGATATAAGGAGGAAGATACAAGGAGGAAGATACAAGGAGGAAGATATAAGGAGGAAGATACAAGGAGGAAGATACAAGGAGGAGGATACAAGGAGGAAGATACAAGGAGGAGGATACAAGGAGGAAGATACAAGGAGGAAGATACAAGGAGGATGATACAAGGAGGACGTCCGCTCTGTATTCACCTGTAAGTGTGACGAATCATAATAAACTAAGACTCAAAAACACAATTGTTAACAAACAAAGAAATAATTCAACTTCAAAAACATTAAAATGTTTAATTATAACAACGTCCCCTCCTGGAGCATAAATACTCCACTGCGCCCCCTCCTGGAGAATAAATACTCCACAGCGGCCCCTCCTGGTATATAAATGCCCAGCAGTGCCCTCTCCTAGAGAATAAATCATCCACAGAGCCCCCTCCTGGTGTATAAATGCTCAGCAGCGCCTCCTCCTTGCACATAAAGGCTCCGCAGCGCCCTCTTCTGGTATATAAATGCTCCGCAGCGCCCCATCCTGGTGTATAAACACTCCGCAGCGCCCCCTCCTGGTGTATAAATGCTCAGCAGAGCCCTCTCCTGGTATATAAATGCTCAGCAGCGCCCCCTCCTGGTGTATAAATGCTCAGCAGCGCCCCCCCTGGTGTATAAATGCTCAACAATACCCCCTCCTGGTGTATAAATGCTCAGCAGCGCCTCCTCCTGGTGTATAAATGCTCAGCCGCGCCTTTTCCTAGTGTATAAATGCTCAGCAGCGCCCCCCCCTGGTGTATAAATGCTCAACAATACCCCCTCCTGGTGTATAAATGCTCCGCAGCGCCCCCTCCTGGTGTATAAATGCTCCGCAGCGCCCCCTCCTGGTGTATAAATGCTCAGCAGCGCCCCCTCCTGGTGTATAAATGCTCAGCAGCGCCCCTCCTGGTGTATAAATGCTCAACAGCGACCTCTTCTGTGTATAAACGCTCAGCAGCGCCCCCTCCTAGTGTATAAATGCTCAGCAGCGCCCCCTCCTGGTGTATAAATGTTCCGCAGCGCCCCCTCCTGGTGTATAAACGCTCAGCAGCGCCCTCTCCTGGTGTATAAATGCTCAGCAGCGCCCCCTCCTGGTGTATAAATGCTCAGCAGCGACCTCTTCTGTGTATAAACGCTCAGCAGTGCCCCCTCCTAGTGTATAAATGCTCAGCAGCGCTCCCTCCTGGTGTATAAATGCTCAGCAGCGCCCTCTTCTGTGTATAAACGCTCAGCAGCGCCTCCTCCTGGTGTATAAAGGCTCAGCAGCGCCCCCTCCTGGTGTATAAACGCTCCGCAGTGCCCCCTCCTGGTGTATAAAGGCTCAGCAGTGCCCCCTCCTGGTGTATAAATGCTCAGCAGCGCTCCCTCCTGGTGTATAAATGCTCCGCAGCGCCCCCTCCTGGCGTATAAACGCTCCGCAGCGCCCTCTCCTGGTGTATAAACGCTCCGAAGTGCCCTCTCCTGGTGTATAAACGCTCCGCAGCGCCCCCTCCTAGTGTATAAACGCTCCGCAGTGCCCCCTCCTGGTGTATAAACGCTCCGCAGTGCCCCCTCCTGGTGTATAAACGCTCAGCAGCGCCCCCTCCTGGTGTATAAATGCTCCGCAGTGCCCCCTCCTGGTGTATAAACGCTCCGCAGTGCCCTCTCCTGGTGTATAAACGCTCCGCAGTGCCCCCTCCTGGTGTATAAACGCTCAGCAGCGCCCCCTCCTGGTGTATAAATGCTCCGCAGCGCCCCCTCCTGGTGTATAAACGCTCCGCAGTGCCCCCTCCTGGTGTATAAACGCTCCGCAGTGCCCTCTCCTGGTGTATAAACGCTCCGCAGTGCCCCCTCCTGGTGTATAAACGCTCCGCAGTGCCCCCTCCTGGTGTATAAACGCTCAGCAGCGCCCCCTCGTGGTGTATAAACGCTCAGCAGCGCCCCCTCCTGGTGTATAAACGCTCAGCAGCGCCCCCTCCTGTTGTATAAACGCTCCGCAGTGCCCCCTCCTGGTGTATAAACGCTCCGCAGTGCCCCCTCCTGGTGTATAAACGCTCAGCAGCGCCCCCTCGTGGTGTATAAATGCTCCGCAGCGCCCCCTCCTGGTGTATAAACGCTCCGCAGTGCCCTCTCCTGGTGTATAAACGCTCCGCAGTGCCCCCTCCTGGTGTATAAACGCTCCGCAGTGCCCCCTCCTGGTGTATAAACGCTCAGCAGCGCCCCCTCCTGGTGTATAAATGCTCCGCAGCGCCCCCTCCTGGTGTATAAACGCTCCGCAGTGCCCCCTCCTGGTGTATAAACGCTCCGCAGTGCCCTCTCCTGGTGTATAAACGCTCCGCAGTGCCCCCTCCTGGTGTATAAACGCTCCGCAGTGCCCCCTCCTGGTGTATAAACGCTCAGCAGCGCCCCCTCGTGGTGTATAAACGCTCAGCAGCGCCCCCTCCTGGTGTATAAACGCTCAGCAGCGCCCCCTCCTGTTGTATAAACGCTCCGCAGTGCCCCCTCCTGGTGTATAAACGCTCCGCAGTGCCCCCTCCTGGTGTATAAACGCTCAGCAGCGCCCCCTCGTGGTGTATAAATGCTCCGCAGCGCCCCCTCCTGTTGTCTATATGCTCAGCAGCGCCCCCTCCTGGTGTATAAATGCTCAGCAGCGACCTCTTCTGTGTATAAACGCTCAGCAGTGCCCCCTCCTAGTGTATAAATGCTCAGCAGCGCCCCCTCCTGGTGTATAAATGCTCAGCAGCGCTCCCTCCTGGTGTATAAACGCTCCGCAGTGCCCCCTCCTGGTGTATAAACGCTCAGCAGCGCCCTCTCCTGGTGTATAAACGCTCCGCAGTGCCCCCTCCTGGTGTATAAACGCTCCGCAGTGCCCCCTCCTGGTGTATAAACGCTCAGCAGCGCCCCCTCGTGGTGTATAAACGCTCAGCAGCGCCCCCTCCTGGTGTATAAACGCTCAGCAGCGCCCCCTCCTGTTGTATAAACGCTCCGCAGTGCCCCCTCCTGGTGTATAAACGCTCCGCAGTGCCCCCTCCTGGTGTATAAACGCTCAGCAGCGCCCCCTCGTGGTGTATAAATGCTCAGCAGCGCTCCCTCCTGGTGTATAAACGCTCCGCAGTGCCCCCTCCTGGTGTATAAACGCTCAGCAGCGCCCTCTCCTGGTGTATAAACGCTCCGCAGTGCCCCCTCCTGGTGTATAAACGCTCCGCAGTGCCCCCTCCTGGTGTATAAACGCTCAGCAGCGCCCCCTCGTGGTGTATAAACGCTCAGCAGCGCCCCCTCCTGGTGTATAAACGCTCAGCAGCGCCCCCTCCTGTTGTATAAACGCTCCGCAGTGCCCCCTCCTGGTGTATAAACGCTCCGCAGTGCCCCCTCCTGGTGTATAAATGCTCAGCAGCGACCTCTTCTGTGTATAAACGCTCAGCAGTGCCCCCTCCTAGTGTATAAATGCTCAGCAGCGCCCCCTCCTGGTGTATAAATGCTCAGCAGCGCTCCCTCCTGGTGTATAAACGCTCCGCAGTGCCCCCTCCTGGTGTATAAACGCTCAGCAGCGCCCTCTCCTGGTGTATAAACGCTCCGCAGTGCCCCCTCCTGGTGTATAAACGCTCCGCAGTGCCCCCTCCTGGTGTATAAACGCTCAGCAGCGCCCCCTCGTGGTGTATAAACGCTCAGCAGCGCCCCCTCCTGGTGTATAAACGCTCAGCAGCGCCCCCTCCTGTTGTATAAACGCTCCGCAGTGCCCCCTCCTGGTGTATAAACGCTCCGCAGTGCCCCCTCCTGGTGTATAAATGCTCAGCAGCGACCTCTTCTGTGTATAAACGCTCAGCAGTGCCCCCTCCTAGTGTATAAATGCTCAGCAGCGCCCCCTCCTGGTGTATAAATGCTCAGCAGCGCTCCCTCCTGGTGTATAAACGCTCCGCAGTGCCCCCTCCTGGTGTATAAACGCTCAGCAGCGCCCTCTCCTGGTGTATAAACGCTCCGCAGTGCCCCCTCCTGGTGTATAAACGCTCCGCAGTGCCCCCTCCTGGTGTATAAACGCTCAGCAGCGCCCCCTCGTGGTGTATAAACGCTCAGCAGCGCCCCCTCCTGGTGTATAAACGCTCAGCAGCGCCCCCTCCTGTTGTATAAACGCTCCGCAGTGCCCCCTCCTGGTGTATAAACGCTCCGCAGTGCCCCCTCCTGGTGTATAAACGCTCAGCAGCGCCCCCTCGTGGTGTATAAATGCTCCGCAGCGCCCCCTCCTGTTGTCTATATGCTCAGCAGCGCCCCCTCCTGGTGTATAAATGCTCAGCAGCGACCTCTTCTGTGTATAAACGCTCAGCAGTGCCCCCTCCTAGTGTATAAATGCTCAGCAGCGCCCCCTCCTGGTGTATAAATGCTCAGCAGCGCTCCCTCCTGGTGTATAAATGCTCCGCAGCGCCCCCTCCTGGCGTATAAACGCTCCGCAGCGCCCTCTCCTGGTGTATAAACGCTCCGAAGTGCCCTCTCCTGGTGTATAAACGCTCCGCAGCGCCCCCTCCTAGTGTATAAACGCTCCGCAGTGCCCCCTCCTGGTGTATAAACGCTCCGCAGTGCCCCCTCCTGGTGTATAAACGCTCAGCAGCGCCCCCTCCTGGTGTATAAATGCTCCGCAGTGCCCCCTCCTGGTGTATAAACGCTCCGCAGTGCCCTCTCCTGGTGTATAAACGCTCCGCAGTGCCCCCTCCTGGTGTATAAACGCTCAGCAGCGCCCCCTCCTGGTGTATAAATGCTCCGCAGCGCCCCCTCCTGGTGTATAAACACTCCGCAGTGCCCCCTCCTGGTGTATAAACGCTCCGCAGTGCCCTCTCCTGGTGTATAAACGCTCCGCAGTGCCCCCTCCTGGTGTATAAACGCTCCGCAGTGCCCCCTCCTGGTGTATAAACGCTCAGCAGCGCCCCCTCGTGGTGTATAAACGCTCAGCAGCGCCCCCTCCTGGTGTATAAACGCTCAGCAGCGCCCCCTCCTGTTGTATAAACGCTCCGCAGTGCCCCCTCCTGGTGTATAAACGCTCCGCAGTGCCCCCTCCTGGTGTATAAACGCTCAGCAGCGCCCCCTCGTGGTGTATAAATGCTCCGCAGCGCCCCCTCCTGTTGTCTATATGCTCAGCAGCGCCCCCTCGTGGTGTATAAATGCTCCGCAGCGCCGCTCCCGCCTCCTCTCGGAAGTGTGCGGTGACTGCGGCCTGACAACATCCGCTCGGTGAGGTGAGACTCCTCCGTTGTGGTTCACCCCGCGGGTCCTGCACGGTAAGAGCGGAAGTCGTGTCCGGCGTCCCGGGGTCTCTCAGCCGTCCCCTCCCCGGTCCCCGCGCTCTGTGGACTGGCAGCCCGTGTGTCAGCTGACTCCCGCTCCCCCCTTGTCTCCTCTTACACTACATTTCCCGTCATGCCCTCCCGCAGAGCTGCCTGTGCGAGCATCATGGGAGCTGTAGTTTACGGGAGACAATTGGTGCAGTCAGCTGCTGGGGAGAAGTTGTGCTGGTGAGTGCGGCTTGTGCTGCCCCTCCATGTTGTCCCCTTATAGCTCTGGTGCATGGTGTATAGATGGCTCTGCTGGTCTCTTCTCTGACCCTGGAGATCCTCATACAAAGCTTCTTTCCTGATGCTGCAGCTGTTGCCCTCTATGATTTGGGTGGGTTTTACAGGGAATGACTCCCGCTACTTGGGTTTTTCTACAGTAGTTATTTAGATGTTAGACCATATACAACCATTACACAGTGTCAAGAGAATACCGCCATATCACAACCCACGTAATAGTGCATAGCAGAGAGAATACCACCATATCACAACCCACGTAATAGTGCATAGCAGAGAGAATACCGCCATATCACAACCCACGTAATAGTACATAGCGGAGAGAATACCGCCATATCACAACCCACGTAATAGTGCATAGCAGAGAGAATACCGCCATATCACAACCCACGTAATAGTGCATAGCAGAGAGAATACCGCCATATCACAACCCACGTAATAGTGCATAGCAGAGAGAATACCGCCATATCACAACCCACGTAATAGTGCATAGCAGAGAGAATACCGCCACATCACAACCCACGTAATAGTGCATAGCAGAGAGAATACCGCCATATCACAACCCACGTAATAGTGCATAGCAGAGAGAATACCGCCATATCACAACCCACGTAATAGTGCATAGCAGAGAGTATACCGCCATATCACAACCCACGTAATAGTACATAGCAGAGAGAATACCGCCATATCACAACCCACGTAATAGTGCATAGCAGAGAGTATACCGCCATATCACAACCCATGTAATAGTACATAGCAGAGAGAATACCGCCATATCACAACCCACGTAATAGTACATAGCAGAGAGAATACCGCCATATCACAACCCACGTAATAGTTCATAGCAGAGAGAATACCGCCATATCACAACCCACGTAATCGTACATAGCAGAGAGAATACCGCCATATCACAACCCACGTAATCGTACATAGCAGAGAGAATACCGCCATATCACAACCCGCGTAATAGTACATAGCAGAGAGAATACCGCCATATCACAACCCGCGTAATAGTACATAGCAGAGAGAATACCGCCATATCACAACCCGCGTAATAGTACATAGCAGAGAGAATACCGCCATATCACAACCCGCGTAATAGTACATAGCAGAGAGAATACCGCCATATCACAACCCGCGTAATAGTACATAGCAGAGAGAATACCGCCATATCACAACCCGCGTAATAGTACATAGCAGAGAGAATACCGCCATATCACAACCCGCGTAATAGTACATAGCAGAGAGAATACCGCCATATCACAACCCACGTAATAGTACATAGCAGAGAGAATACCGCCATATCACAACCCACGTAATAGTACATAGCAGAGAGAATGCCGCCATATCACAACCCACGTAATAGTACATAGCAGAGAGAATACTACCATATCACAACCCACGTAACGCTGCTGCGTAGCAGAGAGAGTACCGCTGCCTAATGCTGCTGCATAGTATATAATATTATATTTATTCATTCATATAGCGCTGTTAATTCCACAGTGCTTTACATACAATGGCAGAGAATATCGCCACGTAATGCTGCTACATGGCATAAATAAATACCTACATAGCATAAATACCGCCACATCATAGCTCACTTAATGCAGCTACACGTCACAGAGAATACTGCCACATCCTACGTGACAAAGATAATACTATAATCTTACAGCCCACATAAAACAGCACTGTCATGCTTTCAAAATATTACCATACCATAGATCTAATAATCTCATACTATAATCCAAATTGTAGCAAACCTTCAGCTGTGGATAAATATTCTGTCCTTTTCAACCCCTGATTGTAGAGAAGATTGTTCTCATTCACTGACGAGAAGCAGAGATCTTGCATATGGTCAGACATGTAAAAAATAAAGGTTGTCAGAAAGCTGCAGAACTCTGTCGCGGCTCTGGGTTTTGCGTCGCGGCTCTGGGTTTTGCGTCGCGGCTCTGGGTTTTGCGTCGCGGCTCTGGGTTTTGCGTCGCGGCTCTGGGTTTTGCGTTGCGGCGCTGTGGTTTTGCGTCGCGGCGCTGTGGTTTTGCGTCGCGGTGCTGTGGTTTTGCGTCGCGGCGCTGTGGTTTTGCGTCGCGGCGCTGTGGTTTTGCGTCGCGGCGCTGTGGTTTTGCGTCGCGGCGCTGTGGTTTTGCGTCGCGGCGCTGTGGTTTTGCGTCGCGGCGCTGTGGTTTTGCGTCGCGGCGCTGTGGTTTTGCGTCGCGGCGCTGGGTTTTGCGTCGCGGCGCTGGGTTTTGCATCATGGCACCGTCGTAGCTGTTACATTGCTTTCTTACCTGCTGCGTCCCGCACTTCGGTGACACATTTCTCATTTTTCCTTCAGGTCTGTGACTCTCCGGCCTCGGCGCGGCATGGGTTTATTCTCACGGGGTGAATATGGAAGCCAGCGGCACCGATGAAAAAGTGAAGTCAATGTTTTTATCTGCGTGGCACAATGTAAAGTACAGTAAGTTCGTTTTCAAATTACTTAATGTATCATTTGCTTGTTTCTACAGCAAATCCTCGGTTAACCCCTTCACGACCGCGGGCAGTAAAATTACGTCCTATTTTAACGTGACTTAACGACCAGGGACGTAATTTTACTGCCTAAACTTCATTTGATTGCCGTGGCCATAGCAACGGCTTTCAAATGATGTCCCCTGCTGTTTCTTACAGCAGGGGACCTTTGCTTGACCCTAGGGGGGGCAGCATCGCCACCCCCTATCGACGATCGATGTGATTGGCTGTTCAAATCTGAACCGCCAACCACATCGATCGCACTAATTTCGGCAAAAATAATGCCCGAATTAGTGCGATCCTGTGAGATCCAGCTATGAGATGCCGCAGCTGCTGCAGCATATCATAGGTGGACCTCAAACATGTCTCCCCCAGCCCCTGCAGCACTGATTGGAGCGATCGTGCTATGACGCGCAATCGCTCCAATCAGTGTGCAGTGGGGCGGTGTGATTTGCCCGTGGCCGCCCTCCCCAGGCCTGTGCTGGCCTGCGAGCCCTCCCCCAACATGTCTGCAGCGTGCAGTGGCTGGTACTTGTGGTACCACGCCACCGCCGCTGCTGCCGCCGCCGCCGCCCTAGCTGTCACCGCTGCTGCACGTGAGTACTGTGCTCACTTTGCAGCCAGCCCGTGCGCGCTCCCGTGGTGCCCCTGCGCGCTCCCGTGGTGCCCCTGCGCGCTGCCATGGTAGCCCCTGCCGTGCCCCCCCCCGCGATCTGCTCCCCCCAACCCCCCCCCCCCCCCCCCCCCCCCCGACATCCCGATCTGCTCCCCCCGCGATCTGACTGCCTCCCCCATTATCTCTGTTCTGCAGCTCCCTCTCCGGTCTCCCCCTCTGCTCTACCCCCTCCCCCCTCTGCTTCCCCCCCCCCCCCTCTCTGCTCTCACTCCCCCCCCCCTCTCCCCCTCTGCTCTCCCCCGACGTCCTCTTACCTGTCTTCACCGGCCTGATCACATCTGCGTCCATCGCTGGGTCCTTCCTGGGCATTCTGCTGATCTGCCTGCTGCTCCTGTAAAGCTGTCCATCTCTCTGCCATCTATTCCTCTGCAGCTCTTCTGGTCAGTGATCCTCCTGCTAGTCCTCTGGGTACTGTGAGTATAACTTTTTTTTTTTTTTTCCGTATCCCCTGTCCATTTTTACACCTCATCCGTCCGTGCGTCCCGCCAAGCGCTGATCAGGGATGCAGATAACGGATCGGCATCCCTGCTCAATTTTTGGCGTGACTTTTTTTTTTTTTCCGTATCCCCGACGCTTTTTGTATCGCATCCGTCCGTGCGTCCCGCCAAGCGCTGAACAGGGATGCAGATAACGGATCGGCATCCCTGCTCAATTTTTGGCGTGACTTTTTTTTCCGTATCCCCGACGCTTTTTGTATCGCATCCGTCTGTGCGTCCCGCCAAGCGCTGATCAGGGATGCAGATAACGGATCGGCATCCCTGCTCAATTTTTGGCGTGACTTTTTTTTTTCCGTATCCCCGACGCTTTTTGTATCACATCCATCCGTGCGTCCCGCCAAGCGCTGATCAGGGATGCACATAACGGATCGGCATCCATGGTCAATTTTTGGCGTGACTTTTTTCCATATTTGCGACGCTTTTTGTATCGCATCCGTCCGTGCGTCCCACCAAGCGCTGATCAGGGATGCACATAACGGATCTGCATCCATGGTCAATTTTTGGCGTGACTTTTTTTTTTTTTACGTATCCCCGACGCTTTTTTTTATCGCATCCGACCGTGCGTCCTGCAGCGGCCGATCAGTGCACTGCGTCTGTGCGTTTGAAAAGTCAAATGGCGCTCCTTCTCTTCTGAGCCCCGCCATGCGCTCAAACAATTTATTTCCACCACATATGAGGTATCTGCGTACTCAGGAGAAAATGCACAATACATTTTATGGTGCATTTTTTCCTGTTACCCTTGTGAAAAAAAAAGCTACCTAGTTGAAGCAACCGTTTTGTGGTAAAAAAAAAAAATTTTTCTTTTCACGGCTCAACGCTATAAACTTCTGTGAAGCCCCCAGGTGTTCAAAGTGCACATCAAACATCTAGAAAAATTATTTGAGGGCTCTAGTTTCCAAAATGGGGTCACTTGTGGGGGAGCTCCACTGTTTAGGCACCATAGGGGGTCTCCAAACGTGACATGGCGTCCGCTAATGATTCCAACCAATTTTGCTGTCAAATGGCGCTCCTTCTCTTCTGAGCCCCGCCATGCGCCCAAACAATTACTTTCCACCACATATGAGGTATCTGCGTACTCAGGAGAAAATGCACAATACATTTTATGGTGCATTTTTTCCTGATAGCCTTGTGAAAAAAAAAGCTACCTAGTTGAAGCAACCGTTTTGTGGTAAAAAAAATTTTTTTTCTTTTCACGGCTCAACGCTATAAACTTCTGTGAAGCCCCCAAGTGTTCAAAGTGCTCACCAAACATCTAGAACAATTATTTGAGGGCTCTAGTTTCCAAAATGGGGTCACTTGTGGGGGAGCTCCATTGTTTAGGCACCTCAGGGGGTCTTCAAACCCGACATGGCGTCCGCTAACAGGTGCAGCTAATTTTGCACTCAAAAATTCAAATGGCGCTCCTTGCCTTCCGAGCACTGCTGTGTGTCCAAACATTTGATTTCCACCACATATCAGGTATCTGCGTACTCAGGAGAAAATGCACAATACATTTTATGGTGCATTTTTTCCTGTTACCCTTGTGAAAAAAAAAGCTACCTAGTTGAAGCAACCGTTTTGTGGTAAAAAAAATTTTTTTTCTTTTCACGGCTCAACGCTATAAACTTATGTGAAGCCCCCAGGGGTTCAAAGTGCTCACCAAACATCTAGAAAAATTATTTGAGGGCTCTAGTTTCCAAAATGGGGTCACTTGTGGGGGAGCTCCATTGGTTAGGCACCTCAGGGGGTCTTCAAACCCGACATGGCGTCTGCTAATGAGTGCAGCTAATTTTGCGTTCAAAAATTCAAATGGCGCTCCTTCCCTTCCGAGCTCTGCCGTGCGCCCAAACAATTGATTTTTACCACATATGGGGTATCAGCGTACTCAGGAGAACATGCACAATAAATTGTATTGTGTACTTTCTCTTTTCTCCCTTGTAAAAATGAAAATTTTATGGCTAAAGTAACATTTTTGTGTTAAAAAGTAAAATTTTCATTTTTTCCTTCCACATTGCTTTGGTTCCTGTGAAGCACCTAAAGGGTTAATAATCTTATTGGATGTGGTTTTGAGCAGTGTGAGGGGTGTAGTTTTTAGAATGGGGTCACTTTTGGGTATTTTCTGTCACCTAGGCCTCTCAAAGTCACCTCAAATGTAATGTGGTCCCTAAAAAAATTATTTTGTAAATTTTGTTGGAAAAATGAGAATTTGCTGATGACCTTTGACCCCTTCTAACTTCCTAACGGAAAAAAAATTTGTTTCGAAAATTGCGCTGATGTAAAGTACACAAGTGGGAAATGTTATTTAGTAACTATTTTGTGTGACATATCTCACAGATTTATGGGCATAAATTTTCAAAGTTTGAAAATTGCGAAATTTTCAAAATTTTCGCCAAATTTCCTAAATTTTCACAAATAAACGCAAAAAATATCGGCCTAAATTTACCACTGACATGAAGTACAATATGTCACGAAAAAACAATCTCAGAATCGCCAGGATCCGTTGAAGCGTTCCAGAGTTATAACCTGTCAAAGTGACACTGGTCAGAATTGCAAAAAATGGCCCGGTCATTAGGGTGTTTTAGTGGCCGGGGGTGAAGGGGTTAATCTGATTACTGCTGTAATTCGTTACTATGTATCAGTTTAGGCCAATTAGGCAGAATCCAGGCAGGTGAGGACGGTGTTTTTTCCGCCTCTAAATGGAGCGGAGAATGATTCCCTTTTGAAATGTGTGATGGTGGCTGAAAGTGTCATTCCTGTGTAAGGTGTTCTATTAACGTCACAATTCGTTTGTAGCTCCAGTGCAGACCTCTTCGTCTTGTGTTACCTCGCTGCAGCTTGCTCGCAGTCTTCTTCTTAGGCCCGTTTCACACGTCAGTGAAAAACACTGACGTTCTTCACTGACGTGTAAACACGCACATGTCCCTCCGTGTTCTGTGAGTCACGGCACACGTGGGTTGTCCATGTGCAATCCGTGATCCCGTGCTTGCATATGGACATTACTCACCTGCCTTCACTGCTGCTGTCCATGGTGCTGCACTCCTCGGCTCTGCAGCATCCGCCCACCGCTCTCTGCAGCTACTTCCTGGTCGGCTGTTCCTGCTTCATGAATATTCATGAGCCGGGCAGGAGCTGCCGAGAGCGGAGCAGGCACAGCGAATCGGAGGCAAGGTAAGTTGAAAATTTTGAATATTTTTATATGTCCGTGATTTTCTGGTACGTGTTTCACTGATCACACACGGCTCACACCATAGTGTGGTCCGTGGGTCATCAGTGATGCCAGAAAAAAACTGACTTGTCTCCATGCAGAATCACGGCCAAGGGTGCACGGAGACACGTTCAGTGAAAAATCACTGATGTGTGCGCAGACCCATTGGTTATAATGGGTCTGCGTATGTCAGTGATTCTGGTACGTTTAAAAAAAAAAAAAGCATAAACGTACCAGAATCACTGACGTGTGAAAGGGGCCTTAGCCTCAGACCTCCACCTACACATGCCAGGGATGCCCACTGAGCGCCAAGCCTATAGCTGCATTTGCAGGGGATGCCCACTGAGCGCTAAGCTTGCAGCTACATTTGCAGGAGATGCCCACTGAGCGCTAAGCCTGCAGCTACATTTGCAGGAGATTCCCACTGAGCGCTAAGCCTGTAGCTACATTTGCAGGGGATGCCCACTGAGCGCTAAGCCTGCAGGTACATTTGCAGGGGATGCCCACTGAGGTCCAAACCTGCAGCTACACTGGCAAGGGATGCCCACTGAGGTCCGAACCTGCAGCTACACTTGCAGGGGATGCCCACTGAGGTCCGAACCTGCAGCTACACTTGCAAGGGATGCCCACTGAGGTCCAAACCTGCAGCTACACTGGCAAGGGATGCCCACTGAGGTCCAAACCTGCAGCTACACTTGCAAGGGATGCCCACTGCGGTCCGAACCTGCAGCTACGCTTGCAAGGGATGCCCACTGCGGTCCGAACCTGCAGCTACACTTGCAAGGGATGCCCACTGAGGTCCGAACCTGCAGCTACACTTGCAAGGGATGCCCACTGAGGTCCAAACCTGCAGCTACACTTGCAAGGGATGCCCACTGCGGTCCGAACCTGCAGCTACGCTTGCAAGGGATGCCCACTGCGGTCCGAACCTGCAGCTACACTTGCAAGGGATGCCCACTGAGGTCCGAACCTGCAGCTACACTTGCAAGGGATGCCCACTGAGGTCCAAACCTGCAGCTACACTTGCAAGGGATGCCCACTGAGGTCCAAACCTGCAGCTACACTTGCAGGGGATGCCCACTGAGGTCCGAACCTGCAGCTACACTTGCAGGGGACGCCGCTGCTGCCTGTACTTATAAATGATAGGGGAGGACCAATACCCAGTTAGATGTAAACTGTGTACAGAGCCAAAACACCATTGCTCTGTGCATGGCTCTTCAGTCCTTTCTCTCAGCTCCCATTGAAGTGAATAGGAGCAAAACTGCATTACTCAAGAACTGCCACTGCAGTGACGGGAGCGGTGGTGTTCCAGCTCTGTAAACTGCAGACGGCTGATCTCTGGGCATCTGATACTGATGATCTATCCTAATTTTCACGATCTAGGTAGTTCTAATTCTCTTTTATTTATTTTAGGCTGGGTACTCAGAACAAGAACCTATTTTAGAAGAAACTCCCCTGTCTTTTTGCTTGGCAAATGCTACCATTTTAAATTTGAAGGTGAGTCCCTGTAGGGCCGGGTAGGTGTCCTCTCAGGATTAATATTGGAAATGCCAACCTCCACCCCTGGCACCATTGCTCCTGGCTTATTTTGGGTTTGTTCTGATCTAATTTGGCACCATAAGGGTTAACACATGGCCCCTTGTCTTACGATGCCCTGACGGTAAAGTCGGCATTTTCTTACTTTTTTTTTCCCTCTCCGTTTTCCATCAGAGCCCGAGTCTTCTCCCGACGGGTCAGATTCCGGGTCGGTGACGAATGAAGATGCGTTCGGCTCCGTGGAGGATTTCCGGAAGGATTTTATTTCCAGGATTTGGCTGACGTACAGGGAAGAGTTCCCGCAGCTGGAGGGGTCGGCGTGGAGCACGGACTGCGGCTGGGGCTGCACGCTGAGGACCGGGCAGATGCTGCTGGCTCAGGGGCTCCTGATTCACTTCATTGGCAGAGGTTTGTTTTTATTTTTCGGATTATTCCACCATCTCTACTAAGGTAAACCGCTTCCTTGGAGACTCATGATTTTGTGTATACAGCTCCCATGCATCTCAATGATGAGTCTATAAGGCCCGTTTCACACACCCGGCATTTTGCCGGATCCGGCACACTCCAGTACAGTGTTAATACTGTACAATGGCATCGCGGCAAGCTCCGGTCACATGCTGTCATGTGACCGGAGCATGTGACTGGAGCTTGCCGCGATGCCATTGTACAGTATTGCACTGTACTGGAGTGTGCCAGATCCGGCAATCCGGTGAAATGCTGCATGTGTGAAACGGGCCTAAGCAAACCCTGGGCCCCGTCTGAGCCTTCATTTCCTTTGCCTCACGGTTTTATGGTCTGTAATCATAATAGATCTGCCAGCATAGGAGCTGTGTACACAAAACGGTAACATTCTGCTTGTATTTGGGTACAGCATGCATCCCCTATGGGTGCCAGAACTGATGCCCCACTGGTGCCGTGCCACTGTCCTGTGCTGACACTACAGCAATCGGAGCTGGTCTTCAGTCACCACTGCTAGTGCTGGGTGCTGGTTTCCACTGTCACCTTTGCTGTGTAATGGGCTCTTTACTCCTTACAACCGCACCATAAGGCAGTTATGGTTTAAAGAGAAACTTTGATGGATGACCTTTAAGGAATATTTACAGCGAATGCCAAGTGTCCCATACATTGCTCATCTCGTGCCTTTGTTATCTTTGTCTCCCTCACTTAGACTGGTTGTGGCCAAAAGCCCTGGACCTTTACCGTCCGGAGGCAGAATTCTGGTTACAGAACAGCGTTAGGAAACTTGCTCCCATTGAGGCTTCCTACAACGCCCCGACCAACGGTACAACGCCCAGGAACTCTCGAGCCGCCATAGAAAACGAAGACGAAAATCAAAGTTCTCTTTATCACCGGAAAATTGTCTCCTGGTTCTCGGATCACCCCGCTGCCGAATTTGGGATTCATCGGCTGATCCGGCTCGGGAGGAAATCTGGGAAAGTGGCCGGAGACTGGTACGGTCCCGCCATCGTCTCCCACCTGTTGAGGTACGATATTTTACCGGTGTATCTGAAGTGCGTGGCCTGCAATGCGGCAAATCTTAGTCGGCACCCATCTTGTGGTTGTACTTGTGCCAAAAATTGAATCCACTTCTACCATGCACAGGTGAAAATGACTATGCGATAACTTGCATAGTCGGCTGGAAGTCCTGCTTAATGGTGATGACGACAAGTTCTCCCAAATGGGCTCCCTGTTAACCTTGACCCCATAGTACAAGTAAAGGGGTTGTACAGGATTTAAGTAAAGGATGGGTCGTCAATATCAGACGGGAGGTGGTCCGACACCCGGCGCCCCCACTGCTGTTTACAGAAACCATATGTTTTCAGGAAGGAGCAGCGCAGCAGTTTCCAGATCCTGCAGCCCCTCTCCTATTCACTTCAGTAGGATCTGCAAAAAAATAAAGCTTGTGGACTTGATGTCCATGAGCTGAGATGGGGCGCAAAAAACTAAACTGAGTTTTTGTTTTTTGTTCTGGTGCTGTAGTGACATCACACGTCAAACTGCGTACACATGGTCGGTATCGCTCTGCACAGGAGAAAGGGGGGGGAATAATTTTGGGGGTAATTTTTTAAAGGGAATCTTGTTAGGTCCAATATGCACCCAGATCCACGAGCAGTTCTGGGTGCATATTGCTAATCCCTGCCGAACTGCCCCTGTATCTAATAGCATAGATAAAGATCTTTAGAAAACTTATTTCTAAATATCCTTTATGATATGCTAATGAGCGCAGGGACTAGTCACAAGGACGTTTTTTCCGCTGACTAGCCGTCCTCTTAGCATGGTCACAAGGGCGCTCTATCATGCCATCAATGCAGCATCACCAGCAGGGACTGCTGTCACGGCTGATCTGAATGCCCGATACTTCCGGTCATGCACAGTAGGAAGTCGGGTGTACGCACCTTGGCTTCAAATAGGTCTAGTGTGCATGTCCGGAAGTATCGAGCATTCAGATCAACGTTCACCGCAGACACAGGTACGAGCGCCATCGCTGGTGATGCTGCATTTAATAGCATATTAGAGCGCCCCTGTGGGCGTGCCACCATGCTAAGAGGGCGGAATGAGCGCAGGAACTAACACCCTTGTGACTAGTCCCTGTCTTCATTAGCATATCATAAAGGATCTTTAGAAATACTTTTTCTGTAGATTTCTTTATCTATGCTAGTGTATACAGGGATCATTAGGTAGGGATTAGCAATATGCACCTAGAACTGCTCGTGGTCCTGGGCGCATATTGCACCTGACAAGTTCCCTTTTAACTACTTTTAGAACTGCTGGAACAAAAAACAAAACTGTATATAATGATTCCTGTCACTTGTAATATTTTCCAGGAAGGCAAAGAAGGACTCCGCTGACCCCGAGCTGCAGAGCCTCTCCATATACGTCGCTCAGGACTGTACAAGTAGGGTTTAATTATTTTCATTTTTGTTTTGCAAAAGTTAAATCGTCATTATATTGTCAACTCAAATTGTGAAACTTTTGCCAGACTTATTCAGGATCTCTGCTTGCTGTCATTCAGCAGGAAACTTCCTGTATAATGTCAGGGGGTGCAGATGTCTTTTCCTGATTTTTGTCTATTTCTTGTCCTCTCCGCAGTTTACCGCGACGATGTGTACGACCCGCAGGATAAATCCAGCGGTGATAAATCCGTTCTCATTCTGGTTCCTGTCAGACTTGGTGGAGAAAGGACCAATACTGAATATTTTGAGTTTGTGAAGGTAGGGGGGGCTTATCGAGGGGGGGGGCACAGGGGCATATCGAGGGGGTTGTAGCGGCTGTCCTATTTTATCATAGGAATGTGGATATCTTGCTGGAGTGGAACAATCTTAAATTGCAAAATAAAAGCCTGCAATTCTTTATACTGACGTCCATTTATCATTCAATACAACATTTTAAAGGGACACTCCTCAGAAGTATGCTTATACATTAATATTGTCCATGTAGAGGCAAAATATCTGGAATATAAGAAACGAACCTGCAGTAGAAAGTTTAGATGTCCTTTATGGAAGGTCGACCAAAGATGGAAGAAGTGTAGGGGGAGTTGCCACATCTTTCCTCAGGATCACACTGAGGATTTGGAGGTTAACCTGCGGTGTTTAGTTTTTTTTTTAATAAATATGATATTGGTATTATGGCTGTGTAGCCGCGTGTCTTCTGATAAGAATGACACCTTTCTTGTAGAGATCGGATGTGCCGTTTCTGAGAAATTTAGAGCAGATGCTATATCTAAATCAGGCAGGAAGTGCACGGGGGCGTGGCAGTGCACTTGTAAGAAGCAGTCAGATGACACGCCCCCAGTGCTCTCCTGCCTCTGATTGCTTCTTACAAGTGCACTGACACGCCCCCGTGCTCTTCCTGCCTTATTTGGACATGACGTCTACTCTACATTTCTCAGGACTGGCACATCCGAGCTCTGCAAGAAAGGTGTCATTCTAATCAGGAGACGAGCGCCTACACAGCAGTACCGCCAAAGCCATGCATAAAACAAATTGTTCACTAAGTTTTCTTGGATCCCCCTATCACTGAAAACTAGCCACAGAGGTTTGTTACTCCTTCATATAGTGTTCGCTCTAATCTGCAGCTGTACGATCTAATCAAAGTGTCTGACTACATCTTACTTTATGATCCCATGTAATTTCTGGTGTTTTCTTGCTCTCAGGGGATTCTTAGCCTGGAATTTTGTGTTGGGATCATTGGTGGCAGACCGAAGCAGTCTTATTACTTTGTGGGATTTCAAGGTGGGTACAAAAATACTGTGAGTATAAGACTTTATATTGTAACTACATGGAGGTTCCCACATATTCATAAATCCTAAAGTGCTTCATATAGGGATGTGGTCTAAATACTTCCTATAGTGAGGCATTTACCTAAAGATAAGTGAGACTGTGTAGATCTGTGGGGGTCTGATCTCCTGGAAATGGGGCTCTGAAGTTCCACCCCAACATTCATACTTGGAGTGAACCTGTCATGTGCACTATACAGCCGAACCATGATCAGTTCTGGGTGCATATTGCTATTCCCTGCTTAACCGTCCCTCTATCATCTAGTAGCATAGATAAAGAGATCTTTAGAAAAGGTATTGCCAAAGATCCTTCATGATATGCTAATGAGCGCAGGGACTAGTCACAAGGGCATTACTTCCCTTGGTTAGTTGGCCCCCTTACCATTTAAGCACACCCTGTGTTCGTACTAACATGCGAATGAACGCGTAGTGTCAGAGGTATGGTCACACTAACCTCTCGGCTGCCACAGCTGGATTTCGTATCAGTGTGCACGATCATAACGTCCCCGGACTTCCAGTCATGAGCACTATGAAGCCAGGTGTACGCTTCCCGGCTTCAAACTGTTGTAGTTCGCATGAACGGAAGTTTGGGGACGTTCTGATCATGCACTCTGAGCCGAAAACCATCGGTGGCATCAGAGGTGAGTGCGACCATGCCTCTGACGCAGTGCATTAACACTCCCACAGGGCCGTGCTTACATGCTAAGGGGGGCGACTAGCCAAGGGAACTAACGCCCTTGCGACTAATCCCTGCGCTCATTAGCATATCATAAAGAATCTTTAGAAATACTTTTCCTGAAGATCTTTTATGTTATTGTATCGCTGGACTGATGGGCAGGGATTAGCAGTATACACTCAGAGCTGCTCGTGGTTCTGGGTGCATATTAGACCTGACAGGTTCCCTTTAACGTTACTAAGCGCTGTACACCGCTTTCTCCATAATGACTGAGGTGGTCGCGCATACATGCAGCGTTTAATCCATTCAACTGGGGCATTTCAAAGGCGCACACATGGTGCTGCCATCGTTGGGTTCACTGACTCTATCGTACATGCACATCAGCAGCTGGTAATGGTGATGTATTATAGCTGACACCGCAATGGCCAGGATCAGAGAACTCCGATTCCAGGTACTCCAACACCTTTAGATGCTGTGGTCAATAATTACCATTGCAGCTAAACGGTTAAGCAGTGGAAGTAGCCAATAAACCATTCCACAGTGCAAACACAGGCTGCAGATACAACGCATTGAAATACAGAAGTGTCTGTGTATTAGATGACCAAACAAGTCGCCAAGTAGAAGTAAAATAATAGAAACTTCAATTTATGGTTGTTTAGAGTTGAGCTAAAAAAAAGATATTTGCAGGGCTTCATCCATCCGGCGGCCACATTGGCTTTCCTGGCGGCTCTTCTTCTTGATAGAGAAGAACAAGAGTATCTCCACAACGTTGTCACTGTGGAGATACGGGAGTCAGTGGGTGCTCTCGTCCGCTGGCCTGGCCGCCTTTAGAAAGACGGCATGATCCAGGGCTCATCCCAACTGAACGCCCGACCTCCTTAACCGTGGACGTAACACTACTCAGACAACACTGGGTGAGGGAATCGCAATCTTAAGACTTTATTGGATCGCCAAACAATTAACGGCGCATAACACATAACCAGCAAAACCACAGAATGTAACCGGCAACAGTTTCTCCCCCTTCCGCTGGCTCACCAGGGATTAGAATGTCCGTGCCTCAGAGCTTCCAGGGCTAATTACTCCAATCCAGCAGCACCCCGCTTTCGGCGGGCACCCACCGAGAATGGAATAATGCCAAATATAGGAAGCTGGCTGAGGACCGCAAAGCCTGTAGTCAGGTGACTGGATTGTCCCAAGCTGGATTCCTTCCTTAGGTAGTCTTTGATATCTCAGCCGAATCCTTGCATTCGATGCTGAAGTCCATGTAGTGTTATAATCCAGGTTTGGTTATGGCTTGCCAATCTGATCCGCAGATCCTAGATTGGTATCATGTAGCAAGAGTCTCCCTGGGCAATGGACAGTCCTTCTTATACCCCTGAGCTCTCCATTCAGACCATTGGGGTCTTCATGATTGGTGGATAAGACTGGGCTCTTATTGGCTAGATTTCAAGCTGTATACAAAATATCCCTAGTAATGGTCTCTGGTAGAGACAGGGAGAGACAGCTTAAGTTACATTGCATCTAGCAATACAATGGGAGATTCGCATAATTGTCTGGGTATCTGACCTTCACTGGCCAAGGCAATTACATGAGTCAACAAGAACTTTAAAGCCCCCGTCACATTTAGCGACTTACCAGCGATCCTGAAAACGATGCGACCTGATAAGGATTGCTGGTAAATCGCTGGGAGATGTCACACAGTCAGACCTTACCAACGACTCAGTAACGATACAGGTCGCAGTAGCGACCTGTATAACGATCTCTGCTGTCATTTGAGACCCTATCACACAGTGTCAAACCCAGCAGGACGTCGCCTTTTGAAGAGAATGGTCCCAACCATTCAGCAACGACTAGCGATCTCACAGCAGGGGCCTGATCGCTGGTAGGTGTCACACATAACAAGATCGCTGCTGCGTCATGACAACTGACGCAGCAACGATCTCGTTAGCGCTCTCGTTGTGTGTGACGGGGCCTTTACACTAGACTCCTAAAGCCCCCTGTCGCATTTGATGACTTTCCAGCGATCTCAAAAGCAATGCGACCTGATCAGGATCGCTGGTAAGTCGCTACGTGGTCGCTGGTGAGATTTCAAACAGTCAAATCTTCCCAACGACGCAGCAACGATACAGCCACCGTAGTGATCTATATAACGATATCGGTGGTCGTTGCACGCCTACGTGGCTGTACGTTTCTGAGCTCTTGAGTAGTCAATGAGGTCGTCAGTAAGGGGTCAAACACACCACTGCATTCTGCCCAGCAAGACCTTGACTATCAAAAATGGTCCAGGCCATTCCGACAAGACCAGCGATCTCACAGCAGCGACCAGGTCCCTGCTGTATGTGTCAAACGTAGCGAGATCGCTGGCGAGGTCGCTGTTGCGTCACAGAATCTATGACTCGCTAGCGATCTCGCTATGTGTGAAGGTACCTTAAGAGTCTTGTAGAAACAATGAGGGGCTTATCCCCCATCTATAAACAAACTATCATCAAGTCTGGCTGAATTTTAAGAAACTTAACCCATGCTAGGCCCTGACAGAGGCCATGTCGTCAGTCGCTTATTAATGTAATGACTTTACAGGTTTTACTACCCATAAGGGGCCGACAGACAGGACTCAATGGTCCCTGCTGGATCAGGGTCCTACTCTAATCTCCTTCCACAAAAAAAACACGGTCCAAGTTCCAGGGAAATTGTCTGGCACCGTGCAGGATAAGGCAGTGACCTGCAGCAATCAGCCCTGGACTTATTAAAAAAACAAAAAAACAAAAAAAACAAAGCTTCCGATTTTTATAAATGACCATTCTCAGAATAAATAATTACGGCAGCACCGAGGCCGCTATTAATTCATCAGATCCCACCAAAGTCCACTCATTTGTCACTTAGCCTCCATTGTAATTGGTTTCTGCAAACTGCATCTTTAATTTCCCGCGCTGCATAAACAAGGCATATTTTACCTTCCGTCTAATGAAAGTTTAAGCGCCTTCGCTCTCCTCATTTGGCAGATTTTATTTACATATTTACATTTGAGCAGTTTAAGCGCCGCGAGTTGACGTTAAGATGACAAGTAATACGTCCTCGGTGTCGGCCGCGCTTTCCCGCAGCATTTTTCATCGGCAAACTCCGGAATATAATTGTGTGTTTGTGAAAGTAATTTCATCACCAAAAATTAAATGACAGACTCATCACTTTTTTTTTTTTATGAAAAAAGAAAAAAAAATTCTGCCTACACAAGCATCTTTGGATTCCAGAAGTTAATCTGTCCCTTTTTTATTTTTTTTTTTCTCTGGAGCGCGCATTCGTCAAAGAGCCGGGGCCTTTTGTCTGCGATTTTTCTCGGCTGTTCTTCTGCATAGAAATTGTATTGTAAGCGACGCGGTAATAAAGGGGATTTGGAATTACTTATCTTCTGTTGTGTCCTTGCAGATGACAGCTTGATATACATGGATCCTCATTACTGCCAATCTTTTGTAGATGTCAGCACAAAGGATTTCCCTCTCGAGGTAATGTCACCGAGGTTCTGGCACCGTTATCGCTCTCTAATTTATGCACTAATTATGAACCGGATCATCCACGGCACTTGCCAATTAAAGGGGTCGATCTAAAAGCTACGTGAGAAGTGTCTGATCATTGATCCTGATATTGGGCTCCCACGTCCACTCTTTGCAGTGCAGACTTCTGCACCGCCGCTCCTTTGTTGTGACTACAGGGGATTTAGCACAGCGCTCTAGTATCGGTCAGTCTCAAAAGGGGGCACTGAGCGTTCTCAGCGACCACTCTACTCAATTGGATCACTCGTGACCCAGTCCTCATGGTTGGATGTGTTATCTCCAATCTTATGTTAACCCTTTAAGTTATGACACCCATTAAAAAATCTCTGGACACCTCATGGGGCTGGTTATACGCGTCCATTGGCACGACCATACGGCTAATAGCCAGAAAACCGCTTAGGGGGAATGGCATTGATATGATGAAAATGGTGTCCAACTCGGGTGGAAATATGTTAGGCTGAGAAAGGACACTTTTTGACGATAACTTGTTGAAAAAGCAAAAATGGAAAAAATTTAAAGATCGGCGCGACCGACTATCCAAAATAGGATGGCTAAATAGCGGGGCCATGTGGTGGCCTGTTTAAGGTGCACGGGGGAGAAGTGGGTGGCCTCTTTAGGGTGCACGGGGGATAAGTGGATGGCCTCTTTAGGGTGCACGGGGGAGAAGTGGGTGGCCTGTTTAGGGTGCACGGGGGAGAAGTGGGTGGCCTGTTTAGGGTGCACGGGGGAGAAGTGGGTGGCCTGTTTAGGGTGCACGGGGGAGAAGTGGGTGGCCTGTTTAGGGTGCACGGGGGAGAAGTGGGTGGCCTGTTTAGGGTGCACGGGGGAGAAGTGGGTGGCCTCTTTAGGGTGCACGGGGGAGAAGTGGGTGGCCTGTTTAGGGTGCACGGGGGAGAAGTGGGGGGCCTGTTGGGGTGCACGGGGGAGAAGTGGGTGGCCTGTTTAGGGTGCACGGGGGAGAAGTGGGTGGCCTGTTTAGGGTGCACGGGGGAGAAGTGGGGGGCCTCTTTAGGGTGCACGGGGGAGAAGTGGGGGGGCCTGTTTAGGGTGCACGGGGGAGAAGTGGGTGGCCTCTTTAGGGTGCACGGGGGAGAAGTGGGTGGCCTGTTTAGGGTGCACGGGGGAGAAGTGGGTGGCCTGTTTAGGGTGCACGGGGGAGAAGTGGGTGGCCTGTTTAGGGTGCACGGGGGAGAAGTGGGTGGCCTGTTTAGGGTGCACGGGGGAGAAGTGGGTGGCCTCTTTAGGGTGCACGGGGGAGAAGTGGGTGGCCTGTTTAGGGTGCACGGGGGAGAAGTGGGGGGCCTGTTGGGGTGCACGGGGGAGAAGTGGGTGGCCTGTTTAGGGTGCACGGGGGAGAAGTGGGTGGCCTGTTTAGGGTGCACGGGGGAGAAGTGGGGGGCCTCTTTAGGGTGCACGGGGGAGAAGTGGGGGGGCCTGTTTAGGGTGCACGGGGGAGCAGTGGGAGGCCTGTGTAGGGTGCACGGGGGAGAAGTTGGGTGGGGGCCGTGCACACTTAGTGTCTGGGTATTGCAGCCAAATTAAAATATTTGTCTGAAACCATAAAACCCTGGAGAAGGCGGCCCCCAATTCTGACCTGAGCAATGATACAATGTATCTGCGCAGGTGAAAACAAACCTTCAAGACAGGAGAGATTCTCAAATCTCACAGCTGATGATTTGTCACTTCTGTATTTCTGACCATTTTGAAGACCTCTGCTTGCTGTCAGGGAATGGAGGCATTATTTATTCTTGCTGTCCCCATGAAGTTGCGGATTTTTGCAATTAACCTAAGTTTGCATTAAATAAGAATGCGATTAGCGCAAGAGCCACAAAGAGCGAGGAACGTTCTGTTGCTGCTGCTGCACACCGTGATCATTAACAATATGCACTGAGCGTGTCCTCTGCACTACAACCCCCATCATAACCCTTCTGCTCCTGTTACGCGCTGTCCCGCGGATGCCACCTGCCTGTGAGCTGTGCACCAGGGAAGAAGTTTTTTGTTTTTTCCTCCTCTCCACTTCTTCCCAAATCTTGGCACGCTGACTGTACGCGTCCGGATGTCCTGACAATGATAGATAGACCCCAGCGGAGTAATGTACATTTCACTACAGCTCAGACTCTGCACAGAAAGATTTGCAAATCTAATTAGGTAGAATCACATGCACATTACCGCGATCAAACATTGCTTCTTGTCAATGTGGAGGGAGAGGAAATCCGGGCCAAGGTAAAAGAAAAATGGAGGCTCCGGAGTCGGGCGGATGAGCCGACCACCGCGGGGTATACAATGGTTACCAAAGTGGATGCAAAATATGACAGTTTCTTAGATTTATTGGACACCCCTTAATACTTTGGTTGTGTTAATTGTGTCGTTATCACTATATAAAGATGTTCACCCAAATCCTATGCACTGACTATGTATTATCATTTTGCCTCCCTGCTGCCACCACCAGAGGGCGCTCACTGCACACATCTTCTCCATTAAGCTCTGTAACAATTCATATGTACTTGGCACCCCCTAGTGGTAGCTGCAAGATGACGAATAGACTTTCTCTGCAGTAGGTTTGCAGCTTTGTATGAGGATAAGGTGTTCATAGGTGGACTATCACTATCTTATAGAGCTCTAGTTACCAGGATTTCCTCCTGTAATGATGCAGTCGAGAGCCTCCTCACTTGGGGCCTCTTATTTGATACTGTCTAAGCATTACAGCCCCATTGATCCCTTATGGCAGCACTGTCAAACTTAAAGGGGGTCTCCTATCATTCAGTTTTTCTGTGACCAGTGCAGCTGATCTGTGGCTGCAGTGATTGGCTGCAGTGGTCAAGCAGCGACCATGCCAGGAGAGGAGATTGGTGGTGGACAAGCCCAGATCGTCAGAGGATCATTTATGTGATTTCTTATTATTTAACCACGTTGGTGCCAGATGCCCATTTTAATGAAGGGAGTGAGCAATCCCTTTAACACACAGTCCAGCGATCACTTGAGGGTCCCCCTTTCCAACTATGACGGCCGCCATCCCTCTGGACTGTTGATCTGTTATATTACCATATAGAGTAGACCTGCTCAGCTTGTGGGTTTGTTACAATGTACCAGTGCAGGCAGATGTGCCTTGCTCATCCTTTTTATATAAGGTTTTTACATCTTTCTTCTGAGAGGCACGGTGGCTCAGTGGTTAGCACTGCAGTCTCGCAGCGCTGGGGTCCTGGGTTCAAATCCCACCATTGACACCATCTGCAAGGAGTTTGTATGTTCTCCCCGTGTTTGCGTGGGTTTCCTCCGGGTTCTCCGGTTTCCTCCCACACTCCAAAGACTTACAGATAGGGACTCTAGATTGTGAGCCCCAATGGGGACAGTGTTGCCAATGTACTGTATGTAAAGCGCTGTGGAATTAATAGCGCTATATAAATGATTATTATTATTATTATTATTATTATTATTATTATTATTATTATTCCGCAGTCATTCCACTGTCCTTCACCAAAGAAAATGCCCTTCAAGAAAATGGACCCCAGCTGCGCTCTGGGATTTTACTGCAGAAACTCCCGGGACTTTGAGAAGGTGATAGAAGAGCTCACCAAGGTTTGTAAATGGCATCATGATGTGCGCCAGCGTGCACCCCGTCACATACATCCAGAGGGGGCGCCTGGAGGAACCCTGCGAATACTCGGGGCTGCAGAGCGGCGCTCCCTGCTCCACGCATGAGGGTCAACCCTGTATGAATGGCCGCTGTATTAACTCTTCCCACTACTGGCAATTTTTCATCTTCATCCCCTTCCCTTCTGTGAATTAAATGACAAAACAAGAGGATTCTCCACCTTGGAACTATTGCCGCAATACCAAACGTGTCCAATTTTATTTAGTGGGTTTAAAAAGGAAAAAAAAAAAGATTGATTTTATTTTTTTATTTTTTTTCGAAGGTGCAATTCGGTCTTAAATTTTTTATGAATCCGTTGATACCATTTTGTTTTTATTTGTTTTCTATTTTATAATTTAATGTCCTGCTATCCCCCTGTATTGAATACTCAGGGAAAGTCCAGCTCACCTGTCCGTAAGAGTGCACTGGATGAAAAGTTCTAAAATGATCCATAAAAAATAAATCCAACACTTTTTTTTTTTTTTTTAAAAAAAAACAAAAAACCTTCAGATTAAAAATAGTAAAGCAAAGGGGAAAAAAACCCTGTGTTGGTTACCAACTACGTGTTGGTCTTTTCCCTTGCTTGACTCTTAACTTTTTATTCCTTTAGATTAAATATTATACCACTGTATTGCAGTACATGGCTAAAATCAATCTCCTATGATGCTCAGCCTGTTGCTTGGCTTCACAGGAGTATCAATGTGGCCATCCATTTGCACCCTGCCATCACCTCATGAGGAAGAGAGGGGGCCTGATGGACGATACAAAGGGCGCACCCCAGGGATCACATGCTGTCAATTCCACTGTTAGATTGACAGTGCCATTTTTAAATGGTGAAATACTAAAAGTGTGAAACAACTGAATATGTCTTATATTCTAGGTTCTTCAAAGTAGCCACCTTTTTGCTTTGATTACTGCTTTGCACACTCTTGGCATTCTCTTGAGGAGCTTCAAGAGGTAGTCACCGGAAATGGTCTTACAACAGTCTTGAAGGAGTTCCCAGAGATGCTTAACACTTGTTCGCCCTTTTGCCTTCACTCTGTGGTCCAGCTCACCCAAACCATCTCAATTGGGTTCAGGTCTGGTGAGTGTGGAGGCCAGGTCATCTGGCGTAGCACCCCATCACTCTCCTTCTTAGTCAAATAGCCCTTACACAGCCTGGAGGTGTGTTTGGGGTCATTGTCCTGTTGAAAAATAAATGATGGTCCAACTAAACGCAAACCGGATGGAATAGCACGCCGCTGCAAGATGCTGTGGAGCCATGCTGGTTCAGTATGCCTTCAATTCTGAATAAATCCCCAACAGTGTCACCAGCAAAGCCCCCCCCACACCATCACACCTCCTCCACCATGCTTCACGGTGGGAACCAGCCATGTAGAGTCCATCCGTTCACCTTTTCTACAAAGACACGGTGGTTGGATCGAAAGATCTCAAATTTGGACTCCTCAGACCAAAGCACAGATTTCCACTGGTCTAATGTCCATTCCTTGTGTTCTTTAGCCCAAACAAGTCTCCTCTGCTTGTTGCCTGTCCTTAGCAGTGGTTTCCTAGCAGCTATTTTACCATGAAGGCTGCTGCACAAAGTCTCCTCTTAACAGTTGTTCTAGAGATGAGGTGTGTCCAAACTTTTGGTCTGTACTAAAATTTATATATGTATAATATGCAAGGATGGTTGACCTTAGGGAGATCAACATCCAACACCACGGAGACACCATCACGTGTTTCTCAACTCAGTGATTCTAGAGCAATGCCCCCTGGGAAATATTCAAAACAAGAAAGCCTGCGGAGACTACATCACATGTTTCTCAACGCTGGCAGGAAACTAGTCAGGTCTTTCACCGGGAAGGAACAACCACGTGAAGGGCAGTGTCCAGTTAAGGAGACCATCTATGCCAAACATGGTATCCATCCACAGACAGCTGTTTTGGGGTATTTGCCCCTCATCAGAGACTAAGAAGGAGAGTGATGGGGTGCTACGCCAGATGACCTGGTCTTCACAGTCACCAGACCTGAACCCAATTGAGATGGTTTGGGGTGAGTTGGACCGCAGAGTGAAGGCAAAAGGGCCAACAAGTGCTAAGCATCTCTGGGAACTCCTTCAAGACTCTTGGCAAACCATTTTTGGTGACTACCTCTTGAAGCTCATCAAGAGAATGCCAAGAGTGAGCAAAGCAGTAATCAAAGCAAAAGGTGGCTACTTTGAAGAACCTAGAATATAAGACATATTTTCAGTTGTTTCACACTTTTAGTATTTCATTCCACATGTTTTCATTCATAGTTTTGATGCCTTCAGTGTGAATCTACAATTTTTAGAGTCGTGAAAATAAAATATATAATAAATTTTATATATATATATATATATATATATATATATATAATTTATATTTTCTTTGTCGCTCCATTGGGAGACCCAGACAATTGGTGTATAGCTTATGCCTCCGGAGGTCACACAAAGCATTACACTTAAAAGTGTAAACCCCTCCCCTCTGCCTATACACCCCCCCGTGCATCACGGGCTCCTCAGTTTTATTGCTTTGTGGAAGGAGGACTACAGACAGGGGTGCGATCTCTCCTCCGAGCCCAGTCGCACCCCTTGAGACGTCTCATGCACTTCCTAGGGAAGATGGTGGCAGCAATGGAGGCAGTTCCATTTGCACAGTTTCATCTGCGTCCTCTTCAATGGGACATTCTCCGCAAATGGGACAGGAAATCGACGTCCCTCGACAGGAACGTCTCCCTTTCTCGGGCAGCCAAGGCATCCCTTCAGTGGTGGCTTCTTCCCACTTCTTTGTCGAAGGGGAAATCCTTCCTGCCCCCATCCTGGGCTGTGGTCACGACGGACGCGAGTCTGTCAGGGTGGGGAGCGGTCTTCCTCCACCACAGGGCTCAGGGAACCTGGACTCAGCCAGAGTCCTCCCTTCAGATCAATGTTCTGGAGATAAGGGCAGTGTATCTAGCCCTGAAGGCGTTCCAGCCGTGGCTGGAAGGCAGGCAGATCCGAATTCAGTCGGACAACGCCACAGCGGTGGCATACATCAACCACCAGGGCGGCACGCGCAGTCGGCAAGCCTTCCAGGAAGTTCGGCGGATTCTGCTGTGGGTGGAAGCCACAGCCTCCACCATCTCCGCAGTTCACATCCCGGGCGTGGAAAACTGGGAAGCGGACTTTCTCAGTCGCCAGGGCATGGACGCAGGGGAATGGTCTCTTCACCCGGACGTGTTTCAAGAGATCTGTTGCCGCTGGGGGAAGCCGGACGTCGACCTAATGGCGTCCCGGCACAACAACAAGGTCCCGGCATTCATGGCACGGTCTCAAGATCACAGAGCTCTGGCGGCAGACGCCTTAGTTCAGGATTGGTCGCAGTTTCAACTGCCTTATGTCTTTCCCCCTCTGGCACTGCTGCCCAGAGTGTTACGCAAGATCAGGTCCGACTGCCGCCGCGCCCTCCTCGTCGCCCCAGACTGGCCAAGGAGGTCGTGGTACCCGGATCTGTGGCATCTCATGGTGGGTCAACCGTGGGCACTACCAGACCGACCAGACTTGCTGTCTCAAGGGCCATTTTTCCATCTGAATTCTGCGGCCCTCAACCTGACTGTGTGGCCATTGAGTCCTGGATCCTAGCGTCTTCGGGGTTATCTCAAGAGGTCATTGCCACTATGAGACAGGCCAGGAAACCAACGTCAGCCAAGATCTACCACAGGACGTGGAGGATCTTCTTATCCTGGTGCTCTGATCAGGGTTTTATTCCATGGCCATTTGCCTTGCCCACTTTTCTGTTTTTCCTTCAATCCGGAATGGAAAAGGGGCTGTCTCTCGGCTCTCTTAAGGGACAAGTCTCGGCGCTCTCTGTATTTTTTCAAAAGCGTCTAGCAAGGCTTCCGCAAGTACGCACGTTCCTGCAGGGGGTTTGCCACATAGTCCCCCCTTACAAGCGCCCGCTAGAACCCTGGGATCTGAACAGGGTGCTAATGGCTCTTCAGAAACCACCTTTCGAGCCAATGAGAGATATTTCTCTTTCTCGCCTCTCGCAGAAGGTGGTCTTCCTAGTGGCAGTCACATCACTTCGCAGAGTGTCTGAGCTAGCTGCACTGTCATGCAAAGCCCCCTGGTGTTTCACCAGGACAAGGTGGTTCTGCGTCCGGTTCCGGAATTTCTCCCGAAGGTGGTATCCCCTTTTCATCTCAATCAGGATATCTCCTTACCTTCTTTTTGTCCTCATCCAGTTCACCAATGTGAAAAGGATTTGCACTCGTTAGATCTTGTGAGAGCACTCCGGCTCTACATTTCTCGTACGGCTCCCCTGCGCCGCTCGGATGCGCTCTTTGTCCTTGTCGCTGGCCAGCGTAAAGGGTCGCAGGCTTCCAAGTCAACCTTGGCTCGGTGGATCAAGGAACCAATTCTTGAAGTCTACCGTTCTTCTGGCCTTCCGGTTCCTTCAGGACTGAAAGCCCATTCTACCAGAGCCGTGGGTGCGTCCTGGGCATTGCGGCACCAGGCTACGGCTCAGCAGGTGTGTCAGGCGGCTACCTGGTCGAGTCTGCACACTTTCACGAAGCACTATCAGGTGCATACCTATGCTTCGGCAGATGCCAGCTTAGGTAGGCGAGTCCTCCAGGCGGCGGTTGCCCACCTGTAGGAAGGGGCCGTCTTTCGGCTCTATTACCGGGGTATCCTTTACCCACCCAGGGATTGCTTTTGGACATCCCAATTGTCTGGGTCTCCCAATGGAGCGACAAAGAAGGGAATTTTGTTTAGTTACCGTAAATTCCTTTTCTTCTAGCTCCAATTGGGAGACCCAGCACCCGCCCCTGTTCCCTTCGGGCTGTTGTTCTTTTGTGTACACATGTTGTTCATGTTGAATTGTTCTTTGGTTCATGGTTTCAGTTCTCCGAACATCCTTCGGATTGAATTTACCTTAGACCAATTTATAAGTTTCCTCCTTCCTGCTTTTGCACCAAAACTGAGGAGCCCGTGATGCACGGGGGGGTGTATAGGCAGAGGGGAGGGGTTACACTTTTAAGTGTAATGCTTTGTGTGACCTCTGGAGGCAGAAGCTATACACCCAATTGTCTGGGTCTCCCAATTGGAGCTAGAAGAAAAGGAATTTACGGTAAGTAAACAAAATTCCCTTCTTTATTTTTTTTATTTATTTATTTTTTAAAAGGGTGTGTTTTTTAATAGTATATTTTATATTAATATTGTAATATTGTTTAAAACTAAACTTTTGTGTTGGAATCTTTTCCCTGCCAGAAGGTGGCGCTATTAGGACATGATTCCATTCTGTGGATTTTTATCCGCCAGGACAGAAATCTATTGTAAAAGCCGAACTTTTTCAGCCGCTGCATACAATGTCTCACTTCTACATGTACATTTTGTGTAACGTTTGCAGCAGATGTGATGTTTCACATGACCCGCTCCTCTGTGTTCCAGGTACTGAAGTCCTCCAGCCGGCAGAACTATCCCTTGTTTACCTTTGTGAGTGGACACGCTCGGGACTTTGATTTTGTCTGCACTCAGGTCTACGAACAGAGCGACCTTTTCACCGACGAGGAAAAGAACAAATTAAAAAGCTTTAACACCGAGGAGTTTGTCTTGCTGTGAAATGTATATACGGTATATTTTTTTTTTTTTTTTTTTTTTTTCCACCTCCCATCGGGACCATCCTACAGAAACACTAGAACCTTGCAACGTTTTTGAATTTATTTTTAAATGAAATTTTAATTGTTTTTAATAACTTTTTTCAAGAGGCCTTTTTTTTTTTTTTTAATTATATGGTCTGTGATAGAGGCACAATTTACCAGATTTGCAGCGTCACTGTAATTTTTGTAACTTCTTTACTTGCTGCATACAACGGATGGTGCAATGGCCGCTCTGAATAAAACTGATCTGGTATAAACGTGGTTTTGTCAGTCTATTCTTTGTCAGGATGTTAAAATCTGTACAATAGGCGGAAACTATAGTAACTATATTCTTGTACATGGGGGGCAGTATTATAGCCGTTATATTCTTGTACATAGGGGCAGTATTATAGTAGTTATATTCTTGTACATAGGGGCAGTATTATAGCAGTTATATTCTTGTACATAGGGGCAGTATTATAGCAGTTATATTCTTGTACATAGGGGCAGTATTATAGCAGTTATATTCTTGTACATAGGGGCAGTATTATAGCAGTTATATTCTTGTACATAGGGGGCAGTATTATAGTAGTTATATTCTTGTACATAGGGAGCAGTATTATAGTAGTTATATTCTTGTACATAGGGGGCAGTATTATAGTAGTTATATTCTTCTACATAGGGGCAGTATTATAGTAGTTATATTCTTGTACATAGGGGCAGTATTATAGTAGTTATATTCTTGTACATAGGGGGCAGTATTATAGCAGTTATATTCTTGTACATAGGGGCAGTATTATAGCAGTTATATTCTTGTACATAGGGGCAGTATTATAGTAGTTATGTTCTTGTACATAGGGGCAGTATTATAGCAGTTATATTCTTGTACATAGGGGCAGTATTATAGTAGTTATATTCTTGTACATAGGGGCAGTATTATAGCAGTTATATTCTTGTACATAGGGGCAGTATTATAGCAGTTATATTCTTGTACATAGGGGCAGTATTATAGCAGTTATATTCTTGTACATAGGGACCAGTATTATAGCAGTTATACTCTTGTACATAGGGGCAGTATTATAGCAGTTATATTCTCGTACATAGGGGCAGTATTATAGTAGTTATATTCTTGTACATAGGAGGCAGGATTATAGTAGTTATATTCTTGTACATAGGGGGCAGTATTATAGTAGTTATATTCTTGTACATAGGGGCAGTATTATAGTAGTTATATTCTTGTACATAGGAGGCAGGATTATAGTAGTTATATTCTTGTACATTGGGGCAGAGAAATAAAATCCAGACTACCAATTTCTGGATTCCTCACCGCTGGTGTATAGTGATGATTGCTATTTGCCCGCAGGATATTGGTTGTTTGCGCTCTGTATTGCTGGAATGGTTAGCATGTAAATGAATGGCGGTGTTACAATCCTTCAGTGTTCTGCTCCTTGTTTTAATGCTAATACAAATTCTCCTATTATTGGGCGCTTGGCCCTTGGTTTCCATCTGTATAAGGAGGGGAACATTTTTTTTCTTTTCTTGATGGTGGACAATGAACAGAAGAATTGATTCAGTGTCTTCATTTGCAGATGAAGCAATAGTGGAATCATGTTAATTGTGGCCATGTATCGCTGGGAGGCTTCCCCATGACTTGGACCTCTGTTTTCCAAGGAGGTTTTGAGACTAGATAAAAATTCTTAAATTCTAACCCCGAGTGGTTGTTTGCAGCCCATTATTGCGGGAGCGGGGTGCACGCGCTCACTTGTGCGGGGCTGTCGCCCTCTGTTTAAAGGATATTTACAGAGATGTATGAATATTTGATTAATGAGTCGCGGTCTCAGGAGACATGTGATTATTGAGCCTCTTCTGAAAAGCGCCTCGTTGACTGTTAACACAGCTGCCAATCGCGACATTGACACGACGGCCTTCTCTGCGGGTAATGTATTCCTGCGAGAGCGCGCACTGGATCAGAGGGACATTATTCGGTGATCTCGGCTTAAGCTCTTGAAAGATCAATTTACTAAGTCTGCTTTCTAAAGATTTTTTTTTTTTCCCTCTGTGGAAACAAGCTGTGACACGTGGCCATAAGAGCTATCCTACAGACTAGAAGCCTTGTCCGCTGCGGACCTCAATCTTTTTCACCCGCTGTCATCGTCAATGGCCGCACAATGTTTCCCCGTGTTTAATGATGAGTTTATTAACAGATTTCAGTTTTTGGGGTTTTTCTGGATTTGGCGAGTTGATGGCCTGTACATTGGATCTATACAGAAGATGGACGTGTAAGTCTTCGATTTGTAATAGAGGCAAATTCTGGAAGTGGTATTATAAAGAGGACCTACAGCAGCTGTAATGCCCTAATTGCATCATAGGGATTTATGACAGCCGCCGAGAGCACGGAGTTCCCTATTTTTAAAACCACTGTTCTGCGGCTCTTCACCTTTACGTATCGAAGGAGGGCCAACGTGTCCCTTTTGTCCTGTCTTGTAGGAGTGTCCACATGTGTCCCCATCTTGGATTATTGAGGGAGTCCCAAAATGTCCCTCTGCCACGGCTTATCGAGGGAGTCCCAACATATCCCACCGCCACAGCTTATTGAGGGAGTCTCAACATGTCCCTCCACCCTGGATTATAAAGGGAGTCCCAACATGTCCCTCCACCCTGGATTATAGAGGGAGTCCCAACATGTCCCTCCACCACAGCTTATCGAGCTAGTCCCAACATGTCCCTTCACCCTGGATTATCGAGGGAGTCCCAACATGTCCCTCCACCACAGCTTATCGAGGGAGTCCCAACATGTCCCTTCACCCTGGATTATAGAGGGAGTCCTAACATGTCCCTCCCCCCTGTCTTACTGAAGGAGTTCCACCACATTTTTCCACCGCAGTTTATCGTAAAAGTCACAACATTATTCCCCACCCTGGCTTATTCAGGGAGTCCCAAAAAGGCCCTCTGCCACGGCTTATCGAAGGAGTTCCAAAATGTCTTTACACCCTGGATTATAGAGGGAGTTCCAACATGTTCCTCCACTCTGGCTTATTGAGGGAGTCTCAACATGTCTCTCCACCCTGGTTCAACAGTGTCCCTACACCCTGAATTATAGAGGGAGTCCTAACCTGTCCCTCCACACTCTTACCGAGGGAGTTCCACAACGTTTTCTCACCGCAGTTTATCATACAAGTCCCAACATATCTCTCTACCATGGGCTATAGAGGGAGTGCCAACATGTCTCTCCACTCTGGCTTATCGAGGGAGTTCCGACATGTTTCTCCACCCTGATCGCAACATTCCCATGCACCCTGGTTTGTAAAGGGGTTCCCAACATGTCCGTCCACTCTGGCTCGTAGAGGGAGTCACAAAATGTCTTTCCACCCTGGGTTATCGAGGGAGTCCCAACCGATCTCCGTCTTACATTATTAAGGGAGTCCCAACATGTCTTTTCGTGCCCTGGCTTATCAAGGGAGACCAAACATGTCAGTGCAGACTTGGTTATGGAGGGTGTCCCAACATATCCCTAACTTATTGAGTAAACCCATGTGTCTCATCACCCTCCCTCCTTAGTTTATAGTGAATGTACCAACATAGCTCTTCAGCCTTGCTGATTAAGGGTGTTGTATGGTGTCACTGATTCTGACTTTGTATCTACTTTCCCAAGCTAAAAACATCACAGAAGGCTATGGCCCCCATCAATCTTTCTGTCTCTCTATTAATTTGATGCATCAAATCCTCTATGTAGAAATCCACGCAGTAGACTGGCTGTCCACCGTGTCTTATAGATGTCTCAACATTGCTCTCCATCCTGGAGTCCTTCTGTGTCTTGGACTTTACTTGGCATCTGCTCACTTGATCTAACACCATCATAGAAGTCTATGACTGCACCTACTGAGAAGAATGGGCTTTCCGTTAATTTCAGTTGAGTCGCCAGATCCTTCAAAATTGAAGCCGCTCTACGCTGAGGTTCCTCACCCTGCATTATAGAGGGATTACCAACAAATATCTCCTTTTTGGAGATGATGTCTTCTTGTGTGCACCCCATATTATTTTTTTTTTTTTTATGATTTGTTTTTTAAACCTGATCTTTGACCTGACTGTGGGTCTAATCACCCGGATTACCTGCATCGTATGTCTATTGCTTTCAGTGGATGCACTAGGTCCTTCAGCGCAAGACCTACTTTATGCCGCGTCTCTCCACCTTGGTCTATAGAAGGATCAAAAAGAGTTACTCTTCTTTTAACTCAAGAAGGTAGACTGATAGTATATACAAAAAGCATCTCCAAAAGATAATATCATTTGTGACCCTGCCTAATAACAGATGTTTAAAATACACAAAATATGGCAAATCTCATACATTTTACCAGTGGTCATTTAAAAATAAGTAATTTTTGGAGTTCCCGACTATTAAAAAATGATCTGGTGGAGATTTCTGACATTTACTTACATAGTATGGCGCCACCTGGTGTTCAGAGTGTATAGTAATGTGCACGTCCTACAAATGAGAAACGGTGGTGGACGCACATGCTCAGTTGCTCTCTCCTCACAGCGAGGTCTCTGCTTAGTCGTCCTCTGCTCAGTGCAGAGTCGTCAATAGAAATGGCTTTCCACCCACTTGCCGGGAATGGCGGAAAGTCTCTGCAGTACATGAAAGCGAAACTGCGGATAGAGCTGAGCAAAAAGGTTTGCAGGACCCTGGTACGGTGGCCATTTGGTAGTCCACAACCACAGGAGCAGAGCCTTTCTAACTTTTTCCAACCTGCCATCATCACAGGTGCCTTGCCTGACTAGTAGATGTAGGGCAACATAACGTTGTGCAATAAACAAGCTCTAGCGCCAACTATTGAAAGTAGCAAGCCCAAAAGTCAAAATTGACTCTCCAACGAGCCTTGTCATATGACTTCGGATTTCTGCCAGATCAGAATCTCAATATTGTGCAATAAGGTACGCACCACAATGTCACGCTGAGCCGACTAATAAGAGGTGCTGGGTAAGCCAACAGGTAGGAGGAGGTTCATAACAAGGCTGGTGGCCAGGGACTACGAATATGGCCACTGAACTAGGGTCCTATGAATCTTTTTATTCAACTGTAGTTGAAAAGTTTCATTTTGAAGAGGATATAAGATAAGACTATATTGTCAGCTGCCAGAGGGGGAAGTAGACTGATTCTGTACAGTGATTTCTCCTAGAGGCACCAAGGGAAGACACATTAAAGCAAAATATGATTTTAAAAAAGGGGTATTCTTATAGAAATGTAACAAATTACTGTAAAACAGATATTAGTCGTATTTATTCATTGTTATTCTTGGGAAAACTACCTTAATTCCTTATTCTTTTATCTGGTTTCTGCATCGTTATATGAATGATCACTTAATGTGTCTTTTGGGAACTGTATAAAGTAGTGAGCTTTGTGTGTCGTTACAATGTATAAATGACAATGCTACGTTGTTAGTGCGCGGACATTTCTATTGGTGATCTCCCATCAGATATCATCAGTCATTACATAACCATCATCTTTAGTTTCTCCCACTTTTACATATTTCTCATTGTTTTTACTTCTTCAGAACTCGACAAACTCGAGGGAACTTTCATACAAAAACTATTTTAATAGCTGGAAATGCACAAAAGCCTCAGTTGTTACATTTCCACTTTGAAGCGAAGTCCACCCAACCAAGATCTGTCAAGATATGTCAAGGAGGTTACGGGTTAATGGCCCTATTACTCAACTTGTACTCAGTAGAGGAAAACAATTCATACTGATCTCAGAAGACGCTTCCCAAGGAATGGGATCTAGGACAGCGCTAATGCAGAAAAATTGCAATGGGTAATTAAGGGGAACCCTACGGCTGGTCCCGGCTTGTATACGTGTTCTTTCTATATAGGGTATAATGTATAAACCTTCGGTGAATAGATAACACAGTAATAGCTTTGTAACCAGTAGAGGAGTATGTTTTCAGAATAAGCTGTCCTCTATGTGTATATGCGGAATAACACTATTTCTGGTTAGTAATCTGCATTTTCACCAATTTTTCCCCCTCTGCAGGCTATATAGCTTACATTGATCATTACAATTGACTCTGAGCTGGTGGGTGTAGACTAGCTGCTATGATTTCTCCCATAAGCAGCACACAAGGAGGGATTGCTGCTTTTCCTTCATTGATTAGCATAAATACAAAAGATGTAGCAACATGGAGTAGATGTGAATCCTGCTCTGGAGTGAGATAAGAGACTTGTTAGAAAGCTCACCAGTATCTGTCTCCCTTTGCTTCTTTTCTCCCTTCATCCGCCATAAAATATAATATACTTTGTAACCTGTACAAATACTGATAACATCTCTATATACAGTAGATAACACAAGATCCACTGTTCCCAATATATGATGTCACAGCTCACCACCTCCTTCTCCTGTACAATGACTGATAACCTCTACATACAATAGATAATACAGGATCTACCATTCACAATAATTGTCACTACTCACCTCCTCCTGTACAATGACTGATAATGCCTCTATATGCAGAGATAACCCAGGATCCACCAATCACAATAGATGCTGTCACAGCTCACCTCCACCTCCTGAGCTGGTGGGTGTACAGTCATGGCCAAAAGTTTTGAGAATGCTACAAATATTAATTTTTACAAAGTCTACTGCTTAAGTTTTTCTAATGGCAATTTGCATATACTCCAGAATGTCATAAAGAGTGATCAGCTTAACAGCAATTACTTGCAAAGTCAATATTGGCTAAGAAAATGAACTTCAACCCCCAAAACACATTTCAACATCATTGCATTCCTGTCTTAAAAGGAGCAGCTAACATTGTTTTAGTGATTGTTCCATTAACACAGGTGTGGGTGTTGATGAGGACAGGGCTGGTGATTAATCAGTCATGATTAAGAAAGAATGACACCACTGGACACTTTAAAAGGAGGCTGGTGCTTGGTATCATTGTTTCTCTTCAGTTAACCAAGGTTATCTCTAAAGAAACATGTGCAGCCATCATTGCTCTGCACAAAAATGGCCTAACAGGGAAGAGTATCGCAGCTACAAAGATTGCACCTCAGCCAACAATCTATCGCATCATCAAGAACTTCAAGGAGAGAACTTCCATTGTTGCCAAAAAGGCTCCTGGGCGCCCAAGAAGGACCAGCAAACGCCAGGACCGTATCTTAAAACTGTTTCAGCTGCGGGATGGGACTACCAGCAGTGCCGAGCTAGCGCAGCAATGGCAGCAGGCTGGTGTGAGTGCTTCTGCACGCACTGTGAGGCGGAGACTGCTTGAGCAAGACCTGGTTTCAAGGAGGGCAGCAAAGAAGCCACTTCTCTCCAGAAAAAACATCAGGGACCGACTGATATTCTGAAAAAGGTACAGGGAGTGGACTGCTGAGGACTGTGGTAAAGTCATTTTCTCAGATGAATCCCCTTTTCGATTGTTTGGGACATCTGGAAAACAGCTTATTAGGAGAAGAAGAGGTGAGCGCTACCACCAGTCTTGTCTCATGCCAACTGTTAAGCATCCGGAAACCATTCATGTGTGGGGTTGCTTCTCAGCCAAGGGAATCGCACCACTCACAGTCTTGCCTAAAAACACAGCCATGAATAAAGAATGGTACCAGAATGTCCTCCAAGAGCAACTTCTCCCAACTGTCCAAGAGCAGTTTGGCGCCCAACAATGCCTTTTCCAGCATGATGGAGCACCTTGCCATAAAGCAAAGGTGATCACTAAATGGCTCATGGAACAAAACATAGAGATTTTGGGTCCATGGCCTGGAAACTCTCCAGATCTTAATCCCATTGAGAACTTGTGGGCAATCATCAAGAGACGGGTGGACAAACAAAAACCAACAAATTCTGGCAAAATGCAAGCATTGCTTATGCAAGAATGGACAGCTATCAGTCAGGATTTGCTCCAGAAGTTGATTGAGAGCATGCCCGGGAGAATTGCAGAGGTCCTGAGGAAGAAGGGTCAACACTGCAAATATTGACTTGCTGCATTAACTCATTCTAACTGTCAATAGAACCTTTTGGTACTCATAATATGATTGCAATTATATTTCTGTATGTGATGTAAACATCAGACAAACACAATTAAAAACCAGAGGGCAACAGATCATGTGAAAATATCATTTTGGTGTCATTCTCAAAACTTTTGTCCATGACTGTAGACTAGCTGCTATGATTTCTCCCATAAGCAGCACACAAGGAGGGATTGCTGCTTTTCCTTCATTGATTAGCATAAATGCAAAAGATGCAGCAACATGGAGTAGATGTGAATCCTGCTCTGGAGTGAGGTAAGAGACTTGTTAGAAAGCTCACCAGGATCTGTCTCCCTTTGCTTTTTTTCTCCCTCTGCGCCTCCTCCATAAAATATAATATACTTTGTAACCTGTACAAATACTGATAACACCTCTATATACAGTAGATAACATAAGATCCATTGTTCACAATAGATGATGTCACAACTCGCCACCACCTCCTCCTGTACAATGACTAATAACCTCTACATAAAATAGATAATACAGGATCCACCATTCACAATAATTGTCACTACTCACCTCCTCCTGTACAATGACTGATAATGCCTCTATATGCAGAGATAACCCAGGATCCACCAATCATAATAGATGCTGTCACAGCTCACCTCCACCTCCTGTACAATGATAATACCTCTATATACAGTAGATAACACAGAATGCACCATTCACAATAAGTGATATCACAACTCACCTTCCCTTTCCTGTACAATGACTGATAGCACCTCTACATACAGTAAATAATACAGGATCCACCATTCACAATAGATGTCACAGCTCACGTCCTCCTCCTCCTCCTGTACATTGACTAATAACACCTCTATATATAGAAGATAACACAAGATCCACCATTCACAAAAGATTTCACAGCTCACCTCCTCCTCCTGTACATTGACTAATAACACCTCTATATATAGAAGATAACACAAGATCCACCATTCACAATAGATTTCCCAGCTCACCTCCTCCTCCTGTACATTGACTGATAGCACCTCTATATATAGTAGATAACACAGGATCCACCGTTGACAGCTAACCCTGCTCCCTCCCTTCAAAACTCCCTGTGCACATGCTCATACTAAAGAAGTTATCCACTACCCTAACTCATTTCATTTTTTATTCATCAATTGTGCTATTTTGCGCCACTAATTGTATCCATACTCTAATTACAGTAATTTAAACCTTTTATCCTGCAGATAGCATCACTTAGTGTCTGCAGCTGCAGCTCTTATGTTTACATCAATCTATTCCCCTCCCCAGGCTTACCGTGTGCTAATACTACAAAGTTCATTATGCATTGCTGTAGCCTGTGAGCCAGCACTTTGCATGCCTCCTCTATTCTCCACCCTGTGCTGCTAAAGATATTGGGAGATAGCAAGTGTCAGAGCAGCCCAGGATAGGTAACCAGACAATCTGGCAATTTCCCGATGGCGAGTACAGCCCTGTTACTGTGTTTGTTCTGCAAATTTTGGCAATTTTTAGCTTTCCATGTCAGTGATTGGATTACCTAAACCCTTTGCTTTTGAAATACAGATCACAACACCTCACTAGTAAAGGTGTCAGCCCCTGCTGTTACTGTTGATTTAAACTTTAAATAAATTGAATTAAACAGCTTGCAGTGAGGCAGACAAATTGTGTCTTCAGGACATATGCTCAGGCAGCTGTCATTCACTGCAAAATGTCTACACCCACCATCAGGAGCCTAGTGACAACTTCCTTTCACTTGGTCTGATTTCTGGGCCGGAACAGGAAGTATCAGCGGCGGAAGAAGAATCTGTAGAACATCTAGTACTATGTGATCCCTGCTGAGATGCGCTCACAGAATCTATACATCCAATACAAATATATTACAAAAGGTATTGTTTTGAAGCGCTATGATATATAGCAAAGGGGTGAAAAAGTAGTGGACTATCCCTTTAAATGTTTTGCTACATAAGGAAACAACAGTAAGTTAGAGTCTAAAAATGCCCCAGTGACACGGAACCTGGGAGATTTGTAATTTGAATTTTTACTACAGATTTGTAAATTATTATGTCAATATTTACCCAAGAGCTGATGATACGTTCCCCCGCACAGACGCGGAGCTCTCCGAGGTGCTGCAGCCCCAGTGTGTCCGTCATTGCTGAAGGTCTCCGCAGATGGGCTAAGCATTGCTCACACACCTGCGTAAATGGGACTGTCCACTCTATATATTTTTATTCTACATATTGTATATGTTTTTGACATGATAAATAGCGCACCTTGGAAGAAAAGTAGGAAATAGGATACATTCATCACCCTCCTCCGGGTCTACATTTAGCAGAATGCATATGTATCAGGCGGCTGCACCATGAATCCCAAGTGTCCCATGTTCTGCTATACAGTCCTAGATTCCTGGATTAGTCCCCCTTCCCCAGTAAGGAGATTCCTTCCATCTGGGTTAATGTGGAGGTGACATAAACGGTCAGTGATCGGACGCTGATGGCTGACATCACTGGCGAACACAGACAGAAAAGGGTCCTGTGCAAGAACAACATATGGGCCCTTTGCTGCCCAAAAGCGCCTCATAATGCACAATTCCTCCTGATTTGGAAGTAGTAATGGGCCCTTTACCTCTTGGGCCAGCGGCTGCACCAATATGTCCACCACTGGCTGACGTAGCTCCTTGCCTTCTGCTGGCTGCCTATTATGAGAGAGTTTCACTTGGGGGGACACTGTGGCTGTCACTGTTATTGGGGCACTGTGGCTGTCACTGTTATTGGGGCACTGTGGCTGTCACTGTTATTGGGGCACTGCGGCTGTAACTGTTATTGGGGCACTGTGGCTGTCACTGTTATTGGGGCACCGCGGCTGTCACTGTTATTGGGGCACTGTGGCTGTCACTGTTATAGGGGCACTGTGGCTGTCACTATTATTGGGGCGCTGTGGCTGTCACTGTTATTGGGGTACTGCGGCTGTCACTGTTATAGGGGCACTGTGGCTGTCACTATTATTGGGGCACTGTGGCTGTCACTGTTATTGGGGTACTGTGGCTGTCACTGTTATTGGGGTACTGCGGCTGTCACTGGTATTGGGGTACCGTGGCTGTCACTGTTATTGGGGTACCGCGGCTGTCACTGTTATTGGGGCACCGCGGCTGTCACTGTTATTGGGGCACTGCGGCTGTCACTGTTATTGGGGCACTGCGGCTGTCACTGTTATTGGGGTACTGTGCCTGTCACTATTATTGGGGTACCGCAGCTGTCACTGTTATTGGGGCACCGCGGCTGTCACTGTTATTGGGGCACTGCGGCTGTCACTGTTATTGGGGCACTGCGGCTGTCACTGTTATTGGGGCACTGCGGCTGTCACTGTTATTGGGGCACCGCGGCTGTCACTGTTATTGGGGCACTGCGACTGTCACTGTTATTGGGGCACTGCGGCTGTCACTGGTATTGGGGCACTGCGGCTGTCACTGTTATTGGGGCACTGCGGCTGTCACTGTTATTGGGGCACCGCGGCTGTCACTGTTATTGGGGCACTGCGGCTGTCACTGTTATTGGGGCACCGCGGCTGTCACTGTTATTGGGGCACTGCGGCTGTCACTGTTATTGGGGCACCGCGGCTGTCACTGTTATTGGGGCACTGCGGCTGTCACTGTTATTGGGGCACTGCGGCTGTCACTGTTATTGGGGTACTGTGCCTGTCACTATTATTGGGGTACCGCGGCTGTCACTGTTATTGGGGCACCGCGGCTGTCACTGTTATTGGGGCACTGCGGCTGTCACTGTTATTGGGGCACTGCGGCTGTCACTGTTATTGGGGCACTGCGGCTGTCACTGTTATTGGGGCACCGCGGCTGTCACTGTTATTGGGGCACCGCGGCTGTCACTGTTATTGGGGCACTGCGGCTGTCACTGGTATTGGGGCACTGCGGCTGTCACTGTTATTGGGGTACCGCGGCTGTCACTGTTATTGGGGCACCGCGGCTGTCACTGTTATTGGGGCACTGCGGCTGTCACTGTTATTGGGGCACTGCGGCTGTCACTGTTATTGGGGCACTGCGGCTGTCACTGTTATTGGGCACCGCGGCTGTCACTGTTATTGGGGCACTGCGGCTGTCACTGTTATTGGGGCACTGCGGCTGTCACTGGTATTGGGGTACCGTGGCTGTCACTGTTATTGGGGTACCGCGGCTATCACTGTTATTGGGGTACCGCGGCTGTCACTGTTATTGGGGTACCGCGGATGTCACTGTTATTGGGGTACTGTGGCTGTCACTGTTATTGGGGCACCGCGGCTGTCACTGTTATTGGGGTACTGTGGTTGTCACTGGTATTGGGGTACCGTGGCTGTCACTGTTATTGGGGTACCGCGGCTATCACTGTTATTGGGGTACCGCGGCTGTCACTGTTATTGGGGTACCGCGGCTGTCACTGTTATTGGGGTACTGTGGCTGTCACTGTTATTGGGGCACCGCGGCTGTCACTGTTATTGGGGTACTGTGGTTGTTACTGTTATTGGGGTACTGTGGTTGTGAATCTTGGATGATTAGATACAATATCATACATTTGTTTGCAGAGTTGCGCAGTAACAGTACCAGATCCTAGCACAAGACAGACGCACCAGTTGCTGTCGGCTGTAACGTATTAGCGCTCGCTGAATATTCCGCCGTTGCAGCGTGACACAGATGACGGATAGCGGCGGCGTCTCGGTGATTACTATCCCGGCAGCCGGTGCTTCCGCAGTTGTTGTTGGTTCCGGGCCGCTCTGTTCTGCTCTGGGGCCTCTAGGAGCCTCTCTGCGTTACTGCAGGAGCATAATGAAGTTGCTACACCACTGCGGTAATTAAGGAAGATCTGGCAGTAATTGCAACAGTGAATCAATGTAACTATTACCGCTTTAACGAGAGCTGGTTTAATGTTCTAATCTGAGGCTTTCCTCCTGATAAAACACACACTGGGTCTATTTACCGCGCTCTTCAGCGGGATTATGCTACACTGTAAATATTTATACATATTTACACGTAAATGGAGAGGACCCGAATCCATTTTATACGGGAGAGATGGTTCATTTCAAGCTAATGCTTATTTTGCTCTGTCCTGGGAGGATGAGCGGAGTAAATGCTTCTGCTCGCTCTTTAATGGTGGATTTTGTCTGCATACATGATGGGGTACGCAGTTCCTGATACATAGGGGTTCACAATTAACGAAGACGCAAGAAGTGGCAGCAGACGAGGGCTAAGGAAGCCATTCCCTGCCATATCCTCACAGGTAACAATAAGTGGCCCCCAAACCGTGCCCTGCTATATCCTCACAGGTTACAATAAGTGGCCCCCAAACCGTGCCCTGCTATATCCTCACAGGTTACAATAAGTGGCCCCCAAACCGTGCCCTGCTATATCCTCACAGGTAACAATAAGTGGACCCCAAACCGTGCCCTGCTACATCATCACAGGTTACAATAAGTGGCCCCCAAACCGTGCCCTGCTATATCCTCACAGGTAACAATAAGTGGCCCCCAAACCGTGCCCTGCTATATCCTCACAGGTAACAATAAGTGGACCCCAAACCGTGCCCTGCTATATCCTCACAGGTTACAATAAGTGGCCCCCAAACCGTGCCCTGCTATATCCTCACAGGTAACAATAAGTGGCCCCCAAACCGTGCTCTGCTATATCCTCACAGGTAACAATAAGTGGACCCCAAACCGTGCCCTGCTATATCCTCACAGGTTACAATAAGTGGCCCCCAAACCGTGCTCTGCTATATCCTCACAGGTAACAATAAGTGGACCCCAAACCGTGCCCTGCTATATCCTCACAGGTAACAATAAGTGGCCCCCAAACCGTGCCCTGCTACATCCTCACAGGTTACAATAAGTGGCCCCCAAACCGTGCCCTGCTATATCCTCACAGGTTACAATAAGTGGCCCCCAAACCGTGCCCTGCTATATCCTCACAGGTTACAATAAGTGGCCCCCAAACCGTGCCCTGCTATATCCTCACAGGTTACAATAAGTGGCCCCCAAACCGTGCCCTGCCCTGCTATATCCTCATAGGTAACAATAAGTGGACCCCAAACCGTGCCCTGCTATATCCTCACAGGTAACAATAAGTGGACCTCAAACCGTGCCCTGCTATATCCTCACAGGTTACAATAAGTGGCCCCCAAACCGTGCCCTGCTATATCTCTCACAGGTTACAATAAGTGGCCCCCAAACCGTGCCCTGCTACATCCTCACAGGTAACAATAAGTGGCCCCCAAACCGTGCCCTGCTATATCCTCACAGGTTACAATAAGTGGCCCCCAAACCGTGCCCTGCTACATCCTCACAGGTTACAATAAGTGGCCCCCAAACCGTGCCCTGCTATATCACAGGTTACAATAAGTGGCCCCCAAACCGTGCCCTGCTATATCTCTCACAGGTAACAATAAGTGGCACCCAAACCATGCCCTGCTACATCCTCACAGGTAACAATAAGTGGCCCCCAAACCGTGCCCTGCTATATCCTCACAGGTTACAATCAGTGGCCCCCAAACCGTGCCCTGCTATATCCTCACAGGTTACAATCA
>NC_134360.1:234150956-234206803 GCF_048569485.1 Anomaloglossus baeobatrachus | reverse complement strand
GAGACAAAGACCTGGCCTTCACTTCCTGTGTGGACACAAAGACCTGGCCTTCACTTCCTGTGGGGAGACAAAGACGTGTCCTCCACTTTTTGTGGGGAGACAAAGACCCATCCTCCACCTCCTGTAGGGTGACAAAAACCCGTCCTCCACTTCCTGTAGGGTGACAAAGACCCACCCTCCACTTCCTGTAGGGTGACAAAGACCCGTCCTCCACTTCCTGTAGGGTGACAAAGACCCGTCCTCCACTTCCTGTAGGGTGACAAAGACCCGTCCTCCACTTCCTGTAGGGAGACAAAGACCCATCCTCCACTTCCTGTATGTAGGGTGACAAAGACCTGTTCTCTACTTCTGTTGAAAGAAAAAGAACTGCTCCTCACTTCCTGTTAGGAGACAAGGATCCACCCCTACTTAGTATAAAGAGACAAAAACATCCTGTTCAAAGAAAAAGACCCACTTCCTGTTGAGACAAAAATGCTTCCATACTTCTTGTTAATAGGAAAAAAACCTGCCACACTTCCCATTGAGACAGAGACCTGCCCCACTTCCTGTTGAGAAACAAAGACCCGCCTCCTTCCTGTTGAGAGACAAAGCCTTGCCCCAGTTGCTGTTAAGATACAAATGCCCACCTATTTTTCTGTTGCAAGACAGACCTGCCCCCACTTCCTGTTAAGAGATAAACACCTGTCTATTTCCTCTTGAGAGACAAAGACCCGCCCCCACTTCCTGTTGAGAAACAAAGACCCGTCTATTTCCTGTTGAGAGACAAAGATCCACCCAGACTCCCTGTTGCGAGACAAAGGCCCACTTATTTCCTGTTGAGAGACAAAGTCCTGCCCCCACTTCCTGTTGAGAAACAAAGACCCACCTATTTGTTGTTGAGAGACAAAGTCCTTCCCCTACTTCCTGTTAAGATACAAATGCCAACCTATTTTTCTGTTGAGAGACAAACCCACCCCCACTTCCTGTTGAGTTAAAGACCCGTCTATTTCCTCGAGAGACAAAGACCTACCCCACTTCCCATTGAGAGACAAAGACTCGCCCCCACTTCCTGTTGAGAAACAAAGACCCGCCTATTTTCTGTTGAGAGACAAAGACTCACCCCCATGTCTTCTTGACAAAGGTTTGCACCTATTTCTCATTGAGAGACTAAGACCCTTCCTTCCTAGAAATAAAATACATAAAACAGAAATACTTGTACAGAAATTAGATGAATATCTGTCAGTAAAGAGACAGAGACTCCTGCCACTTCCTGTAGGAAGACATAGGCCTGTCCTCACTTCCTGTAGGGAGACATAGGCCTGTCCCCACTTCCTGTAGGGAGACATAGGCCTGTCCCCACTTCCTATAGGGAGACATAGGCCTGTCCTCACTTCCTGTAGGGAGACATAGGCCTGTCCTCACTTCCTGTAGGGAGACATAGGCCTGTCCTCACTTCCTGTAGGGAGACATAGGCCTGTCCCCACTTCCTGTAGGGAGACATAGGCCTGTCCTCACTTCCTGTAGGGAGACCTAGGCCTGTCCTCACTTCCTGTAGGGAGACATAGGCCTGTCCTCACTTCCTGTAGGGATACATAGGCCTGTCCCCACTTCCTGTAGGGAGACATAGGCCTGTACTCACTTCCTGTAGGGAGACATAGGCCTGTCCTCACTTCCTGTAGGGAGACATAGGCCTGTCCTCACTTCCTGTAGGGAGACATAGACCTGTCCCCACTTCCTGTACAGAGACACAGACCAGCCCCTACTTACTTAAAGATTTACATTGCTGCAGGCACATGTACACTAGATGTGCATTACCATGATGGCAGTGTTGTGGGCATGTTCTGTGACCTGTGCAAAGGATAACGCGCAGGGAAGGCAGGAAGTGAGCTGTGACGCCACCTAATAACGGTTCACCCTTATGTTATCAATACATATCATCGTCTGTTGTGCCATGGGGACCTTGGTGGTGATCTGTGAGCTGAGACCCCCCACTGATTGGGGTCACATTGGGGTCTGTAGAGCAGTGCACAGCACATTAACCCTTTGGTGCGTTCTGTAATTTAAAAAGCATCATAAACCTCAATGCCTTTGTATTAAGAGCTATGTCCGAAAATCCAAGCAATGCATCCTGTACCAGCACCACTCTCCACATAACAGAATGAGGAGCCCCCTTAGTAACTAATGGGGGGCTTAGTTTATAGACTCCCACCCAATGTTATCTTTTAACATGATTTCCAATATAGCTATAGGCATAGAAGTGGTGTCTAGGTATAGTAAAGTAGCCATGCGCTACACAATGAAACCACCTATAGCGCCACCTGGTGGAAAACAACGGAGTTAGCATTTTTATCTTGAAAACGGAACGAGATAGAGAAAAAAAGTGAAATAAAAAATTGTAGGGCATCATCAATTCAATACGAATCGACACCTTGCATGCAGAAATGCTAGGATATGAAACCCATGACCACCCCCAAAACATTGAATGCTGGTCACGCATATGGCGCTCATTTAACTTAGAGGCTGAAAGTGGCCACCATCAGCTGCAATGCACATCTGGACTCTGCACAGCATACTGGATCTTGCTGCACGTTGTGCAATATGGTAGGTGACACGTTTGCACAAGCATCTGTGATACGTCGTCGTAGGTCCTGCAATGTTGGTGGAGGGGTCGCATACACCTGCTGTTTGATGTGACCTCACAGAAAGAAGTCCAATGGGGTCAGGTCAGGTGAGTGTGGAGGCCACTCCACACAGCCACCATACCCAATGACTTGTAGGAAGGTCTCCATGAGGTATCGCTTCACGTCCGCAGCCTTGTGAGTTTTACATGTTCTAAGCATAGCATTTCTGTCTGCAAGGTGTCGATTCGTATTGAATTGATGAGGCCCTACAACTTTGTAATTCACTTTTTTTCTCTATCTCGTTCCGAAAATTGTTATAGTGATTCTGCAATATTCCTATTTGCCAATAAGGCTTCCTTGGTCATTAGGGATTCTTAAAAAAAAAATAACTTTTAAAAGTCATGTGACCTGAAGTTATAAGCAACTTCCTTAAAAAATGCAACCTGAACTCTGATTGGTTGTAAGGTGCAATAAATAAACAATAATTTGAATATTTTTTTTTTAAATTATATTTTATTGTTTATGACTCCAGGAATAAAGGAGACAAGTGATATCTGAGCATTGGGTGTATACATCCAAAAGAAACACAATTATTCCTCCAGTTCATCTTTTAACATTAAATACAACATTAATTACCGTAAATGACAGTTGCCGAGGGAACAGTATTTTAACCTCTTTGCTCCCAAGAGAACCATTTGCAAGTAGCAGGCGTAACACCCCGGTAAGACAAAGCAGTTTGTCATGTCCAACTGGACGTAATCTCTCCAGTGCCGGGAGGCAAGGCCCGGGCTATGTATTTCAGGATCGTTACAACTGAAGTGGTTAAGAGAGTTATAGACTTTGCCGGAGGCAAATAATGACCGGATCGCAGCGTTACAACCCCTAGCTAAAAGACAATACAAAAAGCACAAAAAAACCCCAAAAAGATGGAATAAAAATGCAATAAAATTGAATAAATCGAATAATACATTTTAATAAAATTAATCAAAGATTAATAAAAGTACAAGTCCCGACTCAATATTGCATTAGTGCCTTTTTTTTCTTTTATTTTTTTAGTGTTTTTTACACCTGTTTTTGCTTTGCACCAAACTCTAAAAATGCAATAAACTTAATGCAGAAAATAATGCATTTTAATAAAACTAATTAGAGGTTAATAATGTATAGGTCCCGACTCATTATTGCATTTGTGCCTGTTTCTCTAGATTTTAGTGGGGGGGGGGGGTCACCTTTTTTTTTGCTTTGTTCCAAATTCTCAATTTGCACCTTTTTAAATCCACTTTTTTATTTCATACTTATCATTGTGTGGGGGCGAGGGGGGGGTGTTTTGTTAGTTTTTCAGATGTTTGCGGCCGATTCATCAATTGCAACTCTCAAAATTTTCTTCACTCCTTTATCCCCCCTGGAAGTAATTTTTATCAAGCCTGAAACTTTTATGCACCAATTTTGTAACACGTTAACAAAATGTTTTGCTCTAAAAAGAGGCTAAAAAGAAAAATACATTTTAAAATTCCTGTACCATGTGCACCATTTTGAAAAATATGATGCAAAATAAGTCGAAAAATATGAAAATAAAATAAAATGAAAAGTGGCTTGAAAAAAAAGAAAAATTCCAAAATGACTGTCTGATCAATAGACTTTGCCAGAAGAAAATAATGACCGGATTCGAGTATTAAATCACTTTTTTATTCATTTATTTTTATTTTATTTTTTATGTATTTTTTATTTTTTTATTTATTTCATTGTTTGTTTTTTGTTTTAGTTGAAACAAAAAAACAAACTATGAAATAAAAGAAAAATGCAAAAATGACTGTCAGGCCAATAGACTTTGCCAGAAGAAAATAATGACCGGATTCGAGTATTAAGTCACTTTTTTATTCATTTATTTTTATTTTATTTTTTATGTATTTTTTAGTTATTTCATTGTTTGTTTTTTGTTTTAGTTGAAACAAAAAAACAAACTATGAAATAAAAGAAAAATGCAAAAATGACTGTCAGGCCAATAGACTTTGCCAGAAGAAAATAATGACCGGACTGGAGTATTAAGTCACTTTTTTCTTTCTTTTTTTTTTATTTATTTATTTTTATTTGATTATTATTATTTAGCTTTTATTTTTAAATATTTAAATCTTTTTTTTATCTCATTTGTAACCTTTAAAGCTTTATTGTACCCTCCAAAAAAAATCAACTTTTTATGTGAATCAGTAATTCTGATAAATGTATCAAATTTTCAAAATTTAAAAAATGTTACAAAACACCTGCCCAAAAATATTAGTTTCTCCCCATAGATTTTCATGGAGAAAAGGTCAGCATCTGCTGAAAAATAAATGTAGCAGCGTTTTTCCATATCTTAATTAAATGCCAAAATTTATCTATATTAGCCACCAAATGGTGAAATTTATCGATCCGCCGCCCCCCCTTCCCCCCCGACGCGAGCTAGGTTGACAAATGGTGAGAGCAATTTCCATAATGTTCTACACATGTTATAGTTTGTAATGAGAAGGACACTCTATTAACATTAAATTCCGCATGAAAGCGACATTGGATAATAGAAACTGATGCCCCGGAGCAGAATATTTTGGCGATTTTTTTTTCCCCTCCCTCCCGCGTCTCTCGCCTATCCCGAATCTGCTTGAGCGGTGTACAGATGGGTCCTTGACTCCTTGACAGTCCTTACAGCTGTTCAGATAATTGTCCATTAAGTGTTCAATTGATTCTTGATTCCGAGTACATGTGTCTTTCAAGTCAAGCCTATGGTAGATGCAGGAGACAACATCCCTTGCAGTATGACGGCTTGGTCTGCCAATTTCAATTGTTTTCCAAGCCAGAGACTTTGGCTCAAAGGTTCTTAAATTCTAATAAAGCCCGAATGGGGTTTTAGGCTGTAAACTTCTTGCATCAATCAAGCGAAGCTCCGGTATATAGAAAATTTCTCTAATTTCCTTCTAACCATGTGGAGATTGCACCTGGGTGATAAGGAACCGGCTTATTTCAGGGTCTGATAACAAGTGATTAGTGACTTGGGGCCATATGTAAGATGTTGTTTTTTTGTTTTTTTGCACCTGATGCTCCTAGATATGTTTTCATCTGACTTGCACGTTCGCGATTAATATTTTTTAAGCCAGATCATCCGCAATTCCAGATTATGCCACTCACCGATTAAGGATCATCTTCTTTTAAGCTGTAGACGCAGAGATAAGATGCATACCTTAGAAGCTGCTCATAAATCTTCGGAGAAATAAATAGGCTTCACGTTAAGACCGTAAACGTTATTTTCTTCTTCTTCTTCTCCCCAGGAATAAGATTTATGAGAGTGAAATTCGAACGCCATAGTTGTTGCATTTGTTATAGAACGATGAACCTTCCCCCGACGCACAAATGGGAATAAAAGTGTAAAATGGGATGTTTTAATAATACGAAGTCAAGAGCGGAAACTTGACGGTATTTGGAGGATAAATAGAATTCTATTTTTTTTCATATTTTTTAAATGTTTTTTTATACATGTATAGGTGGAATATTCATAAGAATATAGTTTATCCATTCATTCAAGTAACCAGAAACTCTTTGTAGCGCAGGTACCAGTGTCTCCTTAAAGTCCTGCTCCCCTCCCCTGACGAGGACGCCGACACACTCACCCTCACAGCAGCACAGTGGTGGCTGCTCCGCATCCGGTCCCTGCTGTCAGCTCCCAGGGCCTGCCCATGCCACACAGGCCTCCTGGGAGCTCACTTAGGGTGCGCATGCGCTTATGCACCTATTGTTAAAAAGCCAGCACGCCCTAACCTATGGCTATGGCTGAGAGGCACTAGGTATTTAAGGCACCCTCCCCTTATGGGAAGTGCCTGGGCACAGTGGTCAACACGTTGGTAGTGGTCAGGTCCCTTGTGCTGCTGCCGCTTTATTGCTGTGCGCCGTATTGCTAACACCCATCTGTATTCCGGTGCTTGACATATCCGTTGCTGCACCCATCTGTACCAGCTGAACCTGCCATACCCGATGCTGTACTTAACCAGCCAAGTTTTGCCTGCTAACGTACCAGCTGCATCTGCCATACCCGCTGCTGCACCAATCCATACCAGCTGTATCTGCCAAACTCGTTGCTGTATCAATCCATTACAGCTGTGCATGCCACATCAGCCATCCTGGCTGCAACTGTTATATCTATCTGTCAGTGTCCGTACCCCTGGGGCCAGCTGTCAAAGCACCATGTCTCCCTGAGTGGCACCTGGTTGATACTGGCAGCCAAATCCACCCTCACCTCAGAGGCTCTGGTGAATTACCGGTGTGTGCCAAACTCAAGCCCCTCAGGTGTATTGTGTGCTGCGGCCCAGTGAGTTCACTCCCTGCTCTTCTAACCCATGAGCATTACACTCTTGATCAGAGCATTGTCCCCAAGGTTGTCGGAGGTGGCAGCCACAGGGAATGACATATTAGGTTGCTGTCCATATACAATGTAGAATGGAGAGTTAGCGAAGGATTCACTCACGTGATTCATATAGGAGCTCAGGCCTAGGTACAAGTTTGACCCAATTACTGAGGTGTTCGTTGACGAAGGGCCCCAGGAAATTCTTAAAATTCTGGTTGACAAACTCCACTTGACCGTTGGATTGAGGATGGTAGGCTGACGAGAAGTCCAAGGTGACATTTAGCAGCTTACGGGTGGCCCTCCAGAATCTGGATGTGAACTGGACATCTCTATCAGACACAATGTGGAGGGGTAGACCATGCAGGCGGAAGACATTCTGGACGAATTGCTCGGTGAGCACGGGAGCAGAATTAAAACCGGATAAGCAAGTGAAATGGGCCATTTTGGAGAATCTATACATTACTACCCAGATGATGTTGCAACCAGAGGACACCTGCAGGTCGGTGAAGAAGTCCATCGAGATGTGCTGCAAGGAGCGGAAGGCACCGCCAGAGTTAATAGTTGCCCAGAGGGAAGCTTCTTAGGGGTCTTATTGAGGGCACACAAAGGACAGGCTGACATAAATTGCACAACGTCCTTTCACAGGGTGGGCAACAAGTAATGCCGCAAGATGAGAAGAGTTGTCTTCATCTGCCTGGCATGACCTGAAAGCTTAGAGGACTGACCCCACTGCCGCACTAGCCTTCTGTCTGTTTCAGGCACAAAAGTCTTTCCGGGTGATACCCGAGACAAGCTTAACAGAGCTGCCATGAGCATTTTAGAGGGCTCCTCCTCTTGGTTGGCAGACAAAAAGGACTCAGAGAGTGCATCCAGTTTGATATTCTTTTCTTCCGGCCATAAATGGAGAACAAAATCAAAGTGGGTGAAGAACAGCGACCACCGGTCTTGACGGGGATTCAGCCTCTGAGCTGCCCGCAGGTAAGCCAAGCTCTTGTGATCGGTGTAGATGACAAGGGGATACCACTCCTCCAGAGCCATTTTAATTGTCAACAATTTTTGGTCGCTAATTGAGTAGTTGCGCTCAGGAGCAGAAAAGACCTTGGAAAAGAAGCTGCAGGTTACCATCCAACTGGTAGCAGATTTCGGTGTGAGACCCACACCGGCTCCAGAGGAAGAATTATTTGTCGATCTCAGGTCTATGCAGTGCTGGAGTCAATGAGAAGGCCTACTTAAGAGAGAGAAATGCACTCTCAGCCTCAGGAGTCCACATCTTAGGATTTGCCCGCTTGCAGATCAGGACAGTGATAGGGATGATTTGGGAAGAGAAATGCATAATGAACTGATGATACTAATTGACGAAGCCCAAGAACTGCTGAATTGCCTTCACACCATCAGAACGAGGCGACTTCAGAGCCACCGACACCTTCTCTGGATTTATCTTCAATCCAGTGTCAGAGACTATGTAGCCCAGGAAGGGAAAGGAAGTGACGCGCCCACAGGGTCTCTGGGGGTGAGCGTGAGGGTTACTCGTCGCCGGGCAGGTTAGGATGTCACAGCAGCCAGGCCCAGCTCCATGACCCCGCGGTGTCAACCTAAATGAGGATGGGGAGATGGAGAGGATTGGAGTTGTGGTTATTCATGACGCCACCTGTGGTATGTGGCCAGGTATTAGCCTCCACTGTGGGAGGCCTTCTCTGAGGCAGATGATAATGCAGCTCAGATGATACAGCTCTCCACAGGCAGAGCTTAGGCCCCGGGGAGGATGTGGGGAGTTGTAGTCCAATCTAATGCAGGAGCGCGGGGTTCGGGAAGGATCAGATGACACGGCAGTTGCAGTTTAAGTTCTTTTACTCACTGAGATGTCAATGCCTTTGGACTGCCAGACTCCGCCGTCATGGGCTCCAGCTGATCCCGGATAGTTCAGAGGTCAGAACTGGTGTTTCAGTCAGTCAGCCCTTTCTCCCTGCGCCGTGTTGTACAAGTCCCTGTGACTTGAAGGTACGCTGGGACCCAAGTCCTTGGGGTTGTTCTGTTCCCCGTTTCATATAGCTGGCAGCGCGAGTCCGTAGATGGAGTCGCCCTATGGTCTCAACTCCTGGCCCTATATGCTGCTTTGCCCCGGGCGCTGTGTGTGGGCCAGAAGACTTGAAATCCTCTGCCCTGCAGATTCTGCTGTCAGGACTTGCAGTGCCCACCAGCCTAGGGCTCCACACCATGAGATGGGCACCGGTCCAGAGGGAGCTATCAGCTCTCCCCTCAGTGACCGTGTCATCCTGCGTCTCACTTCTTTCCTGTCCTGGACTAGACTGCTCGTAAGTGTGTGTGTGTCACCTTGCTCCCCGGTGTTTAGCTCCTCCCCCGGGTTCCTGAACTAGTGAGCAGAGGGTCCGCTACATTAATGATGGCCACCCTCCAATGTCTCTACGCTAGCCCAGTTCCAGCGAGAGGGCATCTAACTGTGTGTTTTGGTGGATTGTGGTGGTTTTACCGGCGATGGCCTCCTCCGTATCTGAGATGAATACTGCACCTCTGCTGAGGTACAGTTCCCTGTGGCGATTGAAGTCTCAGGGGCGCCACAGAGTCTCTTCAAAGACGCACTTCTTGAACTTAGCGCACAAATGATTCCTGTGCAGGACCTGGCAAACGTTTATTTTGGCATGTTAGCATATCAGGAGAGAGCACCAGGATGTCATCCAGGTGCACAACCATACATGAATAGAAAAGGTCCCGGAAAATATAATTTACAAATTCTTGGAAGACCGCCTGAGCATTGCTAAGCCCAAATGGCATTACTTGATACTCCTAGTAGCTGACACAGGTGTTAAAGTCAGTCTCCCATTTGTTTCCCAACCATATACGGACAAGATTATATGAACCACAAAGGTCGAGTTTAGAGAAGTTTCTGGAACCTTGGAGGCGATCGAACAATTCTGGTATAATGGCAGCGGATACTTATTCTTCACTGTAATTTGATTGAGTTCTGTCTAGTCTATACAAGGTCAGAGGGAACCATCCTTTTTCATTACAAAGAAAAACCCGACTCCGGCCAGAGAGGAGGATTTCTGAAAAATCCCCTTGCCAGATTCTTCTTGATGTACTCACACATCGCCTGGGTCTTCGCCTTGAACAAAGGGTAGATGCAACCACAAGGAGGTGAGAAACTTGAAAATAGATTGATAGGCAATGAAACAACCTATGTGATGGTAATGGCTCAACTTCTTTCTTGTCGAAGACGTCTGCATACAACCAGTAGGTGAGTGGCAGACCTGGAAGATTTGATATTGTCACTGGTGGTCGGGCAGGACGGACAGGGATGACACATTTCTTGTGACAGGACTGACCCCATCTGACCTCCTCACTAGATCTCCAGTCCAAGACAGGTTTGTACTTCTGAAGCCACGGCAGGCCTAGTAAAAGTGGATGTGACAGGCCTGGTAGCACATGGAAGGCTACCTTCTCTGAGTGCAGCATTCACACTACTTGCTCGGTGATGAACTGGACTGCCTGGGTCAGTGGTTTTCCATCAACAGATTACACCACTAGGGGTGCTTAAAGTCACTGGATAGGAATCTGAAACAGGTCCACGACAGCCTGTTGCACAAAGTTTCCAGCATAATCGGAGTCCAGATAGGCTGAGTCAGTGAATTGGGAGTTGCCATAGGATATGGATACAAAGACTGGGATGAAGAGGACTTGCCCTCACCTAGGGTAGCCTCTCCTATGGACCCTAGGCTTGGAAATTTCCCGGCTTCACAGGACAGGAACGAATCTGGTATTTAGGACTTCCGCAGTAGAAGCACCTACCATCAATTCGACGGTCCTCCTGGCAAAGCTTTGCCAAGTTCACATGAATCACTTGCATTGGTTCAGGAGAAACAGTGGGAACCACGGACTATAGGATGATGGATCTCTGAAAGGTTGGCACAAGATGCAGTGACCTTCTCTCTCGGCTCATCTCTCTAGAGCGTTCTTGAAATCTGAGGTTGATTCGAATAGGCAGAGATATCAGGTTGTCTAAGGACATAGGAATATCTCAGCCTGCAAGTTGGTCTTTGATTGACAGACCTTCCTAGAATGACGTTACCAGAGCCTCATTCTTTCAGTTGAGTTCTGAGGACAGGGTGCGGAAATAGATGGCATACTGGGCTATGGTGAGACTGCCCTAGCACAGTCTGCGAAGTGAAGAAGCTGCTGAGATGACTCGACCCAGCTCATCGAATACCTAGCAGGTTTGAGACGACAAGGTTGCTTCTCTCCCATAGTGGATTGATCCAGGAGAGGGCCTCACCAGTGAGATGAGACAACAAAAAGGCCTCTTTGGCCCGGTCTGAAGCAAATTAATGCAACAAAAATTCATACTGCAGTGTGCACTGGTTTATGAATCCTCTGCAATGCTTGGGGATGCTGTCAAACCGCTGAAGAGCAGACAACGTGGGACCAAAAACAGAAGCTGGATTTGCTGTTGGGGTGGACACTACAGCCGAGGCAGAATCAGGTGCAGTTGTTGGCGTTAGAGCGTGCAGACGGGTGTCTACTGACCACAAGTAGGTCAGGCTTTGGTCTTGTTGCTGTTGACAGGTCAGCTCATGTTGTAGTCCTGTGAGCTGAGTGGTTCTGGAGCTACAGGATTCATGGCCTGGGCAAACTGTTACACTGGTTGGTGTAGAGCCACTATGCCGCAGAACCGGCTCACCCTGGAGGAGTGTAACTAATAAACAACCTTGTCTTCACTAGAGCCTTTGATAGGGAGGATAGGCTTGTGCTGGAGGGCAGCTGCCAGGTGATACTCCATGGGATATCTTGACACTGGGGTAGCTGACCTTATGGGTCAAAGATGCAGAATCTAGCTCAGGTGTAGGCAGGACTGCCGATGCAGACTGGACGGTTGATGCAGCAGGTACAACAGGTATGGCAGGTAAAGGCACATACTAGAACACAAGTACAGGTTAGGCACAGGCAAAGGACACAGGATTCAAGGAACAGACACAGGACCTGACAACTAGCAGCGTGTCTAAAGCTGTAAGACCACATTACTCATGCACCTCCCATAGAGGAATGATGCCTTAACTATCTAGTGCCTCTCACCCATAGGCTGAGAGGCGCTTCCAGATTAGGGCAAACAGGCACTTTAAGAGCTGTAAGGCGTGTGCTCCTGGGAGACCTGTGCGGCGTGCACAGGCCCCGGGAGTCAGCAGGGAGTGCGGAAGCAGACACCACTGCTGAGTAGCCGAAAAGGTGAGTGCGTCGGCATTCCTGCCAGGTGAAGAAAGCTGCCAGCTGAGGCATTACATCCATTCACTGTGTGACATCACTGAGAATGCAGCCTTTCCATTCACTAGAGAGCGGTGACATTACTGAGAACACAGCCTATCCATTCACTAGAGAGCGGTGACATCACTGAGAATGCAGCCTATCCATTCACTAGAGAGCGGTGACATCACTGAGAATGCAGCCTATCCATTCACTAGAGAGCAGTGACATCACTGAGAATGCAGCCTATCCATTCACTAGAGAGCGGTGACATCACTGAGAATGCAGCCTATCCATTCACTAGAGAGCAGTGACATCACTGAGAATGTAGCCTATCCATTCACTAGAGAGTAGTGACATCACTGAGAATGTAGCCTATCCATTCACTAGAGAGCAGTGACATCACTGAGAATGTAGCCTATCCATTCACTAGAGAGTAGTGACATCATTGAGAATGCAGCCTATCCATTCACTAGAGAGCGGTGACATCACTGAGAATGCAGCCTATCCATTCACTAAAGTGTAATACTATTGTATGTACTGAGGATTTCGATTGCGTTAGGGCAATGACAACCAGAGACGGGTTCTTGGTGCAAAGACGTTTTATAATATGTAACCACAATATGTACACAGGACAGAATATACACAGTAGAACATAAACACAGTAAATACCTGCCAGGTTCGGAGCAAAGGGGAATTCCCGGGACCGCGCACCGGACTCCCCCAGGGAGACCACCAGGAGCGAACCCCTATACAGGGGCTGTCTGGTAATCACCCCAGAAGGCCTAAATGCGCAGCAGCCGGGACACGAAAGGGCAACAGGTATAGTCCAAAAATGTCCGTACGTGATGTGAGTCCTAGGGTGGATATGAAACGGAAGGGACCGGGCAGAAGTGCCGACCAGAGACGGCAGACGGAGTCCGGGCACAGCTTGATGAGACCAGGTGAAGTCCAGAGCTGGTGTCGGGTGTTTCAACAGGATCCAAATAGCAATCAGGGGATGAGAGCAGCAGGGCAGGAGTACACAGGAAGCAGAATACTCAACTAGACTAAGCTTAGGGGCGGGCTTTTAAACAGATGAACAGGAAGTAGGGCAACAGAACAGAAAACTCCATGTTAACAAAGGGCAAGATCCTTCAGAAGAAAACTGGAAATCCCGGAACTCTGACATAGAGAGCGGTGACATCACTGAGAATGCAGCCTATCCATTCACTAGAGAGCGGTGACATCACTGAGAATGCAGCCTATCCATTCACTAGAGAGCGGTGGCATCACTGATAATGCAGCCTAACCATGCACTAGAGAGCAGTGACATCACTGATAATGCAGTCTATCCATTCACTAGAGAGCGGTGACATCACTGATAATGCAGCCTATCCATTCACTAGAGAGCGGTGACATCACTGAGAATGCAGCCTATCCATTCACTAGAGAGCAGTGACAACACTGAGAACGCAGCCTATCCATTCACTAGAGAGCAGTGACATCACTGAGAACGCAGCCTATCCATTCACTAGAGAGCGGTGACATCACTGAGAATGCACCCTATCCATTCACTAGAGAGCGGTGACATCACTGAGAATGCAGCCTATCCATTCACTAAAGAGCGGTGACATCACTGAGAATGCAGCCTATCCATTCACTAGAGAGCAGTGACATCACTGAGAATGCAGCCTATCCATTCACTAGAGAGCAGTGACATCACTGATAATGCAGCCTATCCATTCACTAGAGAGCGGTGACATCACTGAGAATGCAGCCTATCCATTCACTAGAGAGCAGTGACAACACTGAGAATGCAGCCTATCCATTCACTAGAGAGCAGTGACATCACTGAGAACGCAGCCTATCCATTCACTAGAGAGCGGTGACATCACTGAGAATGCACCCTTTCCATTCACTAGAGAGCAGTGACATCACTGAGAATGCAGCCTCTCCATTCACTAGAGAGCAGTGACATCACTGAGAATGCAGCCTATCCATTCACTAGAGAGCAGTGACATCACTGAGAATGCAGCCTATCCATTCACTAGAGAGCGGTGACATCACTGAGAATGCAGCCTCTCCATTCACTAGAGAGCAGTGACATCACTGAGAATGCAGCCTCTCCATTCACTAGAGAGCAGTGACATCACTGAGAATGCAGCCTCTCCATTCACTAGAGAGCAGTGACATCACTGAGAATGCAGCCTCTCCATTCACTAGAGAGCAGTAACATCACTGAGAATGCAGCCTATCCATTCACTAGAGAGCAGTGACATCACTGAGAATGCAGCCTATCCATTCACTAGAGAGCAGTGACATCACTGAGAATGCAGCCTCTCCATTCACTAGAGAGCAGTGACATCACTGAGAATGCAGCCTCTCCATTCACTAGAAAGCAGTGACATCACTGAGAATGCAGCCTCTCCATTCACTAGAGAGCAGTGACATCACTGAGAATGCAGCCTATCCATTCACTAAAGAGCAGTGACATCACTGAGAATGCAGCCTCTCCATTCACTAGAGAGCAGTGACATCACTGAGAATGCAGCCTATCCATTCACTAGAGAGCAGTGATATCACTGAGAATGCAGCCTATCCATTCACTAGAGAGCAGTGACATCACTGAGAATGCAGCCTATCCATTCACTAGAGAGCGGTGACATCACTGAGAATGCAGCCTATCCATTCACTAGAGAGCAGTGACATCACTGAGAATGCAGCCTCTCCATTCACTAGAGAGCGGTGACATCACTGAGAATGCAGCCTCTCCATTCACTAGAGAGCAGTGACATCACTGAGAATGCAGCCTATCCATTCACTAGAGAGCAGTGACATCACTGAGAATGCAGCCTATCCATTCACTAGAGAGCGGTGACATCACTGAGAATGCAGCCTCTCCATTCACTAGAGAGCAGTGACATCACTGAGAATGCAGCCTATCCATTCACTAGAGAGTAGTGACATCACTGAGAATGCAGCCTCTCCATTCACTAGAGAGTAGTGACATCACTGAGAATGCAGCCTCTCCATTCACTAGAGAGTAGTGACATCACTGAGAATGCAGCCTATCCATTCACTAGAGAGCAGAGATATGACAGAGAATGCAGCCTATCCATTCACTACAGAGTGGTGACATCACTGAGAATGCAGCCTATCCATTCACTAGAGAGCAGTGACATCACTGAGAATGCAGCCTATCCATTCACTAGAGAGCGGTGACATCACTGAGAATGCAGCCTATCCATTCACTAGAGAGCAGTGACATCACTGAGAATGCAGCCTATCCATTCACTAGAGAGCGGTGACATCACTGAGAATGCAGCCTATCCATTCACTAGAGAGCAGTGACATTACTGAGAATGCAGCCTATCCATTCACTAGAGAGTAGTGACATCACTGAGAATGCAGCCTACCCATTTACTAGAGGGCAGTGACATTACTGAGAATGCAGCCTATCCATTCACTAGAGAGCGGTGACATCACTGAGATTGCAGCCTATCCATTCACTAGAGAGCGGTGACATCACTGAGAATGCAGCCTATCCATTCACTAGAGAGCGGTGACATCACTGAGAATGCAGCCTATCCATTCACTAGAGAGCGGTGACATCACTGAGAATGCAGCCTATCCATTCACTAGAGAGCGGTGACATCACTGAGAATGCAGCCTCTCCATTCACTAGAGAGCGGTGACATCACTGAGAATGCAACCTCTCCATTCACTAGAGAGCGGTGACATCACTGAGAATGCAGCCTCTCCATTCACTAGAGAGCAGTGATATCACTGAGAATGCAGCCTCTCCATTCACTAGAGAGCGGTGACATCACTGAGAATGCAGCCTATCCATTCACTAGAGAGCAGTGACATCACTGAGAATGCAGCCTCTCCATTCACTAGAGAGCAGTGACATCACTGAGAATGCAGCCTATCCATTCACTAGACAGCAGTGACATTACTGAGAATGCAGCCTATCCATTCACTAGAGAGCAGTGACATCACTGAGAATGTAGCCTATCCATTCACTAGAGAGCAGTGACATCACTGATAATGCAGCCTATCCATTCACTAGAGAGCGGTGACATCACTGATAATGCAGCCTATCCATTCACTAGAGAGCAGTGACATCACTGATAATGCAGCCTATCCATTCACTAGACAGCAGTGACATCACTGAGAATGCAGCCTATCCATTCACTAGAGAGCAGTGACATCACTGAGAATGTAGCCTATCCATTCACTAGAGAGCAGTGACATCACTGAGAATGCAGCCTATACATTCACTAGAGAGCGGTGACATCACTGAGAATGCAGCCTATCCATTCACTAGAGAGCAGTGACATTACTGAGAATGCAGCCTATCCATTCACTAGAGAGCAGTGACATCACTGAGAATGCAGCCTATCCATTCACTAGAGAGCGGTGACATCACTGAGAATGCAGCCTATCCACTCACTAGAGAGCGGTGACATCACTGAGAATGCAGCCTATCCATTCACTAGAGAGCGGTGACATCACTGAGAATGCAGCCTATCCACTCACTAGAGAGCAGTGACATCACTGAGAATGCAGCCTATCCATTCACTAGAGAGCGGTGACATCACTGAGAATGCAGCCTATCCATTCACTAGAGAGCGGTGACATCACTGAGAATGCAGCCTATCCATTCACTAGAGAGCGGTGACATCACTGAGAATGCAGCCTATCCATTCACTAGAGAGCGGTGACATCACTGAGAATGCAGCCTATCCATTCACTAGAGAGCGGTGACATCACTGACGTCATTGGTTTATAAGAAAGTAAAAAATTGTTTGCGGTTTCTGACAACAAACACAAGATTTTACCGTCCTTTACAATCTTTCCTGTTGGATATTTTCACATTTCAGAAGAGTGAGATTCATATTTTTTTTTGCGAGAAATAGTCCCAAATTCCAGAAGCCATTAAAATCCTGTTTTCTGTTTAAAACAAAGGCTGGAGCTGATTGCTGTCACATTCTGTGGGGGTTCCTCGCTGAGCGTGTGAGGCGAGTCCTACAAACCACCATGGATCAAAACAAATGAATTGGGAAATGCTCTCACCCGTGACTCTGAGCAGACAGCTGGACTTGGCCTTTCATCAAGTAATTCATTTGTGGTTTTTCATTTAAATGGAACGCGCGCTGGTGCGATGATGTATCTGTAATTGTGTGTAACAACAAGCTGGCGAGGAGGAGGCCAACTTGTGTCAGTCAAGTAAAAGTGCATCAGGCGACATAAACCCAGAGTAAAACAGTATATCATCACACGTAGACGATCGCACCTCGTCTTCCCTTTACCCTTCAAAGGGAACCTGTCACTAGAATTTTCGCTATGAAACTAAGGGGTACTTTGCACGTTGCAACATCGCTACTGCGATATCGTCGGGGTCAAATCTAAAGTGACGCACATCCGGCGTCGGTAACGACGTCGCAACGTGTAAAGCCTAGATGTGCCGATAAACGATCGCAAAAGCGCTGTAAATCGGTGATCTGTGTAGCGTCGGTCATTTCCATAATGTCGGGACGACCGCTGTAACGATGTTGTTCCTCGTTCCTGCGGCAGCACACATCGCTGTGTATGAAGCCGCAGGAGTGAGGAACATCTCCTTACCTGCCTCCACCGGCAATGTGGAAGGAAGGAGGTGGGCGGGATGTTTATGTCCCGCTCATCTCCGCCCCTCCACTTTTATTGGCCGCCTGCCGTGTGACGTCGCTGTATGCCGGACGGCCCGCCCCCTTAGGAAGGAGGCGGGTCACCGGCCAGAGCAACGTCGCGGGGCAGGTAAGTGCGTGTGAAGCTGCCGTAGTGATAATGTTCGCTACGGCAGCTATCACAAGATATCGCATGTGCGACAGGGGCAGGGACTATCGAGCTCGGCATCACTAGCATCAGCTAGCGATGTCGCAGCGTGCAAAGTACCCCTAAAAGAATCCCCTTCTGCAGCTCCTGGGCTGCATTCTAGAAAGGTTCCTCTTGCTACTGGCCCCCCTTTTCAGACCTAAATAAACACTTTATAAAATCTTACCTTTTGGTATGCTAATGAGCTTTGCTGGCCACGGGGGAGGGCTGTATTTCTTCCGTTATTCCCCCTCCTGCCGCTGTTCGCCGTCCCCCAGTGTTCATTTACATCGATGAGGCCGCCGCGCTCATGTTCCACAGTACTCCTGAAGTCTCGTGCATGCGCAGTGGCACTATCGCGGGACTGAGCGCTGTTCAGATACAAGCGCCAGTGATGTTATTGCGCAGGCGGGAGATTATGGGCGGCGCTGTGAATGTCATCACCAGCGTCATCCAAGTATCCGCCCATAATCTAGGTAACGTGGATGATATGGCTAGCGCTAGCACATAACGGTGGAGGCAGAGGGAAAAGCGTGGGCACGAGCTTATGGGCGGGTACTTGGATGACGCTGGTGATGACATTCACAGCGCCAACCATAATCTCGCGCCTGCGCAATTACATCACCGGCGCTCGCGATTAGAACAGCGCTCAGTCCCGTGATAGTGCCACTGGGCATGCGCGAGACTTCAGGAGCCTTGCGTAACATGAGGCCGGCGTCCTCATCTATGTAAATCAACACAGGGGGACGGCGAACAGCGGCAGGAGGGGGAATAACGGAAGAAATACAGCCCTCCCCCGTGGCCTGCAAAGCTCATTAGCATACCAAAAGGTAAGATTTTATAAATTGTTTATTTAGGTGTGAAAGGGGGGTCAGTAGCAAGAGGAACCTTTCTAGAATATAGCCCAGGAGCTGCAGAAGGGGATTCTTTTAGTTTAAGGCTGGAAACACATCTATGCGAGTAAAATCGGTCCGACTGGGCTGAAAAAAACTCGGCTGATTTTAGTTCACGTTAGGTGCGAGTGCAACGCAAGTGCGATGCTATTTGTGAATAAATTAATGATTTTACTAGCGTGTGTAATGCGTGTGTAATGCGTGTGTAATGCGTGTGTAATGCGTATTTTTTACTATGTCATCTGCCATTCAGCTCTGCTACATGGCCGCTGACAGCAGACACAGACAGCCATGTAGCAGAGCTGAATGGCAGATGACAGCAGACACAGACAGCCATGTAGCAGAGCTGAATGGCAGATGGCAGCAGACACAGACAGAGCCGCACAATCAGAATGAACTCGGGTGAACTTCACCCGACTTCATTGTCATGCTGCGGCTCTGTCTGTGCCGCGTCCTGATTAGCGGTCACCAGTGAAGGGCTCACCGGTGACCACTAATCCCCCGAGTGACTGAAGTTAGCAGCCCTCTCTCATACTCACCGATCCCCGGCGCCGCGCTGCACGGCGTTCACACTGCTCCGGCGGCTTTTACTATTTTGAAAAAGCCGGCCGCTCATTAAACAATCTCGTATTCCCTGCTTTCCCCGCCCACAGGCGCCTATGATTGGTTGCAGTGAGACACGCCCCCACGCTGAGTGACAGGTGTCTCACTGCACCCAATCACAGCAGCCAGTGGGCGTGTCTATACTGTGCAGTGAAATAAATAAATAAATAATTAAAAAAAATGGTGTGCGGTCCCCCCCAATTTTAATACCAGCCAGATAAAGCCATACGGCTGAAGGCTGGTATTCTCAGGATGGGGAGCTCCACGTTATGGGGAGCCCCCCAGCCTAACAATATCAGCCAGCAGCCGCCCAGAATTGCCGCATACATTATATGCGACAGTTCTGGGACTGTACCCGGCTCTTCCTGATTTATCCTGGTGCGTTGGCAAATCGGGGTAATAAGGAGTTAATGGCAGCCCATAGCTGCCACTAAATCCTAGATTAATCATGTCAGGCGTCTATGAGATACCCTCCATGATTAATCTGTAAGTTACAGTAAATAAACACACACACCAGAAAAAAATCCTTTATTAGAAATAAAAAACACAAACACATTCCCTCATTACCAATTTAATAAGCCCCAAAAAGCCCTCCATGTCCGGCGTAATCCACGGACCTCCAGCGTCGCTTCCAGCATGAAGGTGACAGGAGCTGCAGAAGACACCGCCGCTCCTGTCACCTCCAAGCAGCAACTGAGGTGAGTAGCGCGATCAGCTGAGCTGTCACTGAGGTTAATCGCGGCCACCGCTGGATCCTCCAACAGTGACAGCGGGTAACCTCAGTGACAGCTCAGCTGATCGCGCTACTCACCTCAGTTGCTGCTTGGAGGGGACCGGAGCGGCGGTGTCTGCTGCAGCTCCTGTCACCTTCATGCTGGAAGCGACGCTGGAGGTCCGTGGATTACGCCGGACATGGAGGGCTTTTTGGGGCTTATTAAATTGGTGATGAGGGAATTTGTTTGTGTTTTTTATTTCTAATAAAGGATTTTTTCAGTTGTGTGTGTTTATTTGCTGTAACTTACAGATTAATCATGGAGGGTGTCTCATAGACGCCTGACATGATTAATCTAGCATTTAGTGGCAGCTATGGGCTGCCATTAACTCCTTATTACCCCGATTTGCCAACGCACCAGGGCAAATCGGGAAGAGCCGGGTACAGTCCCAGAACTGTCGCATATAATGTATGCGGCAATTCTGGGCGGCTGCTGGCTGATATTGTTAGGCTGGGGGGCTCTCTATAACGTGGAGCTCCCCATCCTGAGAATACCAGCCTTCAGCCGTATGGCTTTATCTGGCTGGTATTAAAATTGGGGGGGACCGCACGCCATTTTTTAAAATTATTTATTTATTTATTTCACTGCACAGTATAGACACGCCCACTGGCTGCTGTGATTGGGTGCAGTGAGGCACCTGTCACTCAGTGTGGGGGCGTGTCTCACTGCAACCAATCATAGGCGCCTGTGGGTGGGGAAAGCAGGGAATACGAGATTGATTAATGAGCGGCCGGCTTTTTCAAAATAGTAAAAGCCGCCGAAGCAGTGTGAATGCCGTGCAGCGCCGCGCCGGGGATCGGGGAATGGTGAGTATGAGAGAGGAGGGGAAAATGACCGACAGACTGTGAGAGAGGGACAGAGATAGTGACGGACCGACAGAGAGAGAATAGAGAGCGAGAGGGAGAGACCGACTGACAGAGAATAGTGATTGACAGACATTGGGAGACATCGCTCGTTTCCAGTGTTTTAGGAAACATGCGAGAAATGTATTTAGAAAATCGGATGTCACTAGGATGGTGTGAATGCCGTCCCATGACATCCGATTTTTTACACGCTCCCATAGACTTGCATTGGAGAAACTCGCAGTAGAAACTCGCAAAAAAGCAGCATGCTGCGATTTTTTTCTCAGTCCGATTTGGACTGAGAAAACAAAATCGCAAATGCGAGCTGAATCATTCAATAACATGTGTCCGATTCCAATGCGAGATTTTCTACCATTGCTCTACTGCGAGAAACTCGCAAGTGAGAAGCAGCCCTAATAGCGAAAATTCAGGTGACAGGTTCCCTTTCAACTCCCAATGCTTAATAGAGGGAGAGTAAAATAAAAAAAACTAAACAAAAGCAACTTGATTTGATGTAATATCTTCTGCTATTTTTGTTCCCAGTTCTTGTGCAGAGCTATGTATCTCCATGGTTACAGACTACAAACAAACCCTGTGTAGTCTGATCCCGCAGTCATGTGATTCTTTTTTCCCCTTCCCAAATTCAACTATGTGTCGATTGAAGTGAACAAGCCCAAACTCTAACAACACACGTACATTAGCTGCAGTGAACAGACCTAGACCCTGTCGATTGAATTGAGGCATCTAATAAGCGTGTGCAAAGGTCATAGTTAAGGGAGGGGGAGCAGGAGAAGCTGTGACATCACCAGTTGTGAATGGTGGATCTTGTGATGTCAGCTGTGCGTACAGGTGTTACAGTCATTATTATCCTGCCTCTGATGATAAGGAAACTGCTGAAAACCCAGTCCAAAATAGCCCCAGTGACCTCTTTGAAAACATTACTAATTTTGTTATTCAATAACAATAGTGAAAATTAAAAAAACTATTTAGGAAAAATGTTTTTGTTTTTTTTTTTAAAAATAACATGTAACACAAAACCTTATTTAAACAATATGTATATTTTAAGGGGCTTTAACATTGATGACCTATCCTGGGGCTGGGTGCAACACTCGGCTCCTCCTTGAGCCACCATTGTTTGGAACTACTCAGTTGCGGAGCTGCACAGCACAGCCCCGTCAATGGAATACCGGTCTGGGTATTGCATATCTGCCCCCTATTGATTCCAGTTGGGGCAGATATGCAGTATCCAGCAATGGCCAGTATAAAGTTTTCTGAGTTGTGTTGTGCAGCTTCGAAAATAAGTAGTTCCGGCGGCGGAAGCTCCAGGAACAGCTGATTGGGGGGAGCCGGGTTTTGCACCCCACAGACCAAACATTCATCACCTGTTCTGTGGAGAGGTCATCAATGTTAAGGTCCCTGACAACCCCTTTAATTAAGAAAAGTGCAGTTTTTTCACCAAAAGATTTGCTATTTATAAACACAGAACGTGGTCTAAATTATAGAATTTATCCATCACTAACAGCAGCATAAAGTTGATTTTTATTTGTAGGGCAATTCAAGAATGGAGATTTGCCTCTAAGTTTATGAATTTGGCATATTTCACCCCAGAAACGTGAGGTCATAATAAGTCCAATAAGTCTTTCAGTGGTTCAATTTTTGTGCTGTGACTCTTTCCAAATTAGGCTATGTGCGCACGCTGCGGATTTACTGCGGATTTTGCCACGGTCTATGAAGATTGTGCATGATACGTGCGCACGTTCCTTTTATGAACGCAGCAATTTGGGTGCTAAAATTTTGACCCAAATCCGTGCGTTCATAAAATGAGCATGTCAATTAATTTGTGCTCTTTGGATGCAGCTTCCACTCTGTCTATGGTGGGGGCAGCAGCCCGAGCGCATGAAATCGGCTTTTTTATACAAAAAACTGCATTCATTATGCAGTGTTTCTGCAGCGATTTGAAGCGCACATGTGCTGTCAACTCGCTGCAGAAGAATCAGCAGTTACGTGCGCATGAGACACAAGGTGCTTTTTGGTCAGGGTTTTTCTGCAGCAATACCTTAGGTTTTGCCACAAATAACCTGCTGTTTTGCCGGGGTTTTTTTGCTTCGGTTTTGCACTCCCTCATTAATTTGTATGGGTAAAAAACTGCGGTAAAATTGTGGCAAAAGCGCTGAAAGAATTGACAGGCTCATTCTTCCAGGAACCAAAGTAGTTGACAAAACAGGAAAAAAACACAGTTGTTGTGTGTGTGTGTGTGTGTGTGTGTGTGTGTATGTGTGTGTGTGTGTGTGTGTGTGTGTGTGTGTGTGTATGTGTGTATGTGTATGTGTGTGTGTGTGTGTGTGTGTGTATGTGTGTGTGTGTGTGTGTGTGTGTATGTGTGTGTGTGTGTGTGTGTGTATGTGTGTGTGTGTGTGTGTGTGTGTATGTGTATGTGTATGTGTGTGTGTGTGTGTGTGTGTGTGTGTGTGTGTGTGTGTGTGCGCATGAGATTTCAGGAATCTCATAGGCTTTGCTGGGACTGTGAAGGCAGCATTTTATTGAAATAGATTTGCATAAAACCAAGGCAAAAGCCATGCTAAAAAACGCAGCAAAAATGCCCAGTGTGAACATAGCCTTATACTCTGCAGCAGATTTGTGCAGTAGGGCCAACTGTAATACTTGGCACTATGGAGCAGTGTGATACTAGTCACTAGGTGGCGCTGGATGGGAAGGTAGACACTATGTGGCGCAGTATGAAGTTAGTAACTAGATGGTGCTAGAAGCACTAGTGTACTGAGAGAGCAGAGGGAAAGTCAGACAAGCCGGGATCAGTAACCAAGAGGACACGACAGAACACAGGGAGCAGGTAGAACGAGGTCAGGATACAGGCCGAGGGTCAGGATACCAGGAGAGTATCTATAGGATGCAGGGAGCAGGCTGGGATGTGGTCAGGAGGAGGTCCAAGGTCAGAAACCAGAAGGTAACGACAAGGTCCAGGGGAAGAGGGGCAGGCAGAGTCAATAACAGTCGAGGTTCGAGTAGCCAAAATAAGATAACCAAACACAACAGGAGCCAAGCACTTACTGTAGAACAGAAAGTAGGACTAGCATCGTTCCGGCTGAACACATTCCCTAATAAAGCAGAGCAATCACCCATAATGCGGAGCATGTGAGGACCTGGTGCAGGGAAGCAACCCGTCCACAGGAGTGAAAGACAACAGAGCATAAAGGCAAAATGCTCTGCGCGGAGAAACAGGTGAGCACCGGCTCTGCAGGAGAGCATAACAGAATGTCACAGCACGAAAGATGCACCGCAAATCAGAGCCGTGACACCAGCATTGCAAATTGGCAGAAAGTTTGCACTGGAATCTGCTTGGAAAATTTGCACAAAATTTGCAGCATCTGAAATTCACCCTGAAGGGCCATGTAACTGTGGCGCCCCAGGACCTGGTCGCCACAACAGCATTGCCCTCCCAAAGGGTTAATGCTGAGCCTGGAGGTAATTGGGAGATCTATTGGCCAGTAAGTGTAACACCAACCGCAGTTCTCCCTCCGGCCAGCAGGGGGAGCTCTGAACCTGGAACTTCAGGGAGCATTCCTTAAGTCTGGCTGGAAGGAGGAAGTGGTAGTTGTTAGTCACTCTGGACACAGGAGTGAAAGAGTGCAGACGCAGAGTAGTGCTGCCTTGTAAACTGGGGCCTAGAGCTAGGATAGCTTGGCCCAGTGAAGCAAGGGGAGCAGAGAGGCACAGCAGGGACTCGGACATCGGAGTCTGTAGTTGCCAGGGCATAAAATCCATCCCTGGTAGCTGAATCCGGAGGGCAGGAGAGCTGCAAGCCCCCTGTCCCAGAAGCAATCTGAAGGTACAACTGCATCCCAAGGGCCCGGTGTAGACTCCAGCAGAGAAGCACCAGAGAGGGCCTGCGCAGTCTACCACACAGAAAAGGGGACGAACAACAAGTCCCAGCAGCAAGAGGGCAATTGCAAACCCAAAGTGCAGTGTCCTAACACAGCAGAGAAAGATTAAGGAGTAGGCCTCATACTCAACTGGCCAAAGATCACCCCAGGCACTTCCAGGCCGGCCGGATCATCTTTACCATCTGTGACTGTCTCCCTGGACTAAGTTTCTGCCGAGTAAAAGAGGAGAAGGTAAAGAGACTACTGTTTGTGCCTGTTTCTTTCATTGCTGGTCGGCCCTGCACCGTGTTAGTCACGCAGCACCATAGACTTCCACAAACACCAACCGTGCCCCGGGCATTGCTCCACCTGTGGGGAGCAGTACTACCATTGCTGCCATAACATCATCCCGGAGGCCTCACACAGCAGCGGCGGCTTAGTAGCCGCATACCACAGGTGGCGTCACGAACACAAACTTTAATTCAAGCCACATATTCAACTGACACCCACCAGGGCCACGGAGCCGGGCCCAGCCACCACTGACTACCACCGGACTAGTCCGGTCCGGCACCGGGTGTCCCATAGCCCTGGGGTGGGCGAGTCAACTTTGGCGTCACGAACAGGATTTCGTGCCCGGTCACACCGGGTACTGTGCGCCTGAAGAACTGTGTAAAAGACTGTGTACTGGTTGTAAATTGCCGCCGCCATTAGCCGCGCAGAGCGCAGGAAGAAGGGGGGCGTGCCTGACAAAGAGCGCGAAGGGAGCGCGCCATCAGAGCAGAACGCTGTTAACCCCGCGCGACCCGGAAGAAAATTTGAAAAGTGAACGGAGCCTGGTAAGGTTCACTAAGGGGGAGGAAGATGTCCGACTCCGAGGGAGAGCAGGTGGCTGCCATCGCCCAGGGCGCCGCAGCACCGGCCGAAGTAGTCCCAGTCGCCGTCGCCCCAGCCCCCACTGTAGCGCCGGTAATGCCGATCACCATGCCGTACATACCAGGAGCAGAATGGCTGCCGCAGTACTCCGGGGAGTCCCATACCTTGAGTGACTTCAGAGAAAGCCTGCACAGCTTGTTCCGGGTGTATCCTCTGACTGAGAGCCAGAAGGTGGGCATAGTAATGGGACAGCTAGCCGGCGCAGCCCAGCGTGAAGCGAAGTCCTGGCCTGATACAGATAAAGGGACAGCAGCCCAGATACTGGCCAAGCTAAAGAGTACTTTTGACACCCGCACCGCAGCAGAGATAAAGATGAGATTCTTTGGGTGCAAGCAACGGGCCACGGACAGCATAAGGGACTATGCCTTAAACTTGCAGGAGGCCCTGAAAGCAGTTAAACAGGTGGACCCAGAGAGTGTACGTGAAGAAGACAAACTCCTAACTGAGCAGTTCATAGAGGGGCTCCTGTCAGATGCCCACAGGACCCAGCTGCGTATCCTGGTCCTGCAGAACCCTGCTCTGGACTTTGCCAAGTTTAAGGACCAGGCCATCAGGGTACTGAGAGAATCTACACCGAATGACCCAGTACCCCTCCGGCCTCTTGCTATCACGTACCCCGGGGTGGTGCCTGCAACACGAGCCACTGCAGGGGCTGAGGCGCAGTCCCTGGATAAGGATCCCACTGCAGAGCTCAGACAGCAGTTCCAGGAGCTGACCAAGACTGTGGCTGCCCTTGCCAAGACCGTGCAGTCTCTACAAATGACCCCCTCGCCTGCAAAAATCGAGTTGGCCTCCAGCCCAGAAGACGTCCCATGGATGCGACAGAGGAGGATTCCGCCGACCCGAGGCAGAGACACAGACCGGTATGATTCAACAGGACAACCGATCTGCCGCCACTGCAACCAGGCGGGCCACATTGCACGACGCTGTCCTTTAAACGGGCCGAGCCTGGGGCCAGGAGCCAACCCCCAGGTGTGAGGAAGCCCGGCTCAAACCCCAGCCGCAGCAAGTATGTGGGAGGACGCCCGGTCCTTCCCATTGTGCTGGATGGGATCCCTTTGAATGCCCTCCTGGATACGGGGTCCCAGGTAACAACCATCCCCCACAAACTGTACAAAAGATATTGGGCTGATTCAGACATTGACCATGGCCCAGATGATGATTTAACGATTGTGGCCAGTAATGGTCAGCCCTTACCTCAAATTGGGTACAAAGAAGTAACCATTAAAGTGGGGCGGGTGGAATTGCCATGTCAGGGGATGATAATTGTAGATATAGATCGCAAAGAATCTGACCCACTGCTAACCCTTGGTACAAATGTGATAGAAAATTGTATTGCCGAAGTGATAATTTTGTTGCAACAGGCGTCTGAAACTGCCAGCTCCGGGCAGCAGCGTGTCCTACAGAGGGAGATCAGAGCCCTGATGAGGAGGCAGCAAGTAGAGCTAGCCGGAGGAGAAATTGGCAGTGTGAGGGTAAGTGACCCCCTCCCCATTGTAATACCCCCAAGAAGTGAAATGTTGATATGGTGTCGGGCAGCAATAGGCCTCAAGGGTCAGGATTACCATGCCTTGGTAGAACCAGTGTATTCAGACAGTAGGCCTGGAGTCCTGATAGCCAGAGGGGTAGCGGACGTCCGCAAGGGGAGAGTGCCCGTCCGTGTCCTGAATTGTGGGGAGGAGGAGGCCAAATTGCCCCGGTACGCCACTGTAGCAAAACTGTACACTGTCAGTAACAATACCATTAAAGCAGTGGAACCCTTGATCCCGTCCGACCAGGCGGAAGACAATGGCTCCAAGGGGCAGCCGGAAGACTGGTGCCAAAAATTACATGTAGGCACCGACTCCACCCCCTCGCACCAAAAGCATGGGGTTTACCGGGTGGTACAGGAGTACGAGCGGGTCTTCAGCAAACACCCCCTAGATTTTGGGCAGGTGAAAGGGGTTAAACATCAAATCCCCACGGGTGATCATCATCCCATTAAAGAGAGATACCGCCCTGTACCCCCCGCACAGTATCAGTGTGCCAAGGAAATGTTACGGGAAATGAAAGAGGCTGGGGTTATCAGAGATAGTTGTAGCCCCTGGGCAGCTCCACTAGTGCTCGTAAAGAAAAAAGATGGTACGATGAGAATGTGTGTAGATTACAGGCAAATTAACCGCATTACACATAAAGATGCTTATCCACTGCCCAGAATAGAGGAGTCACTAACAGCCTTAAAGTCAGCTAACTATTTCTCCACCTTGGATCTCACCAGTGGGTATTGGCAGGTTCCCGTGGCAGAGGCGGACAAGGAGAAGACTGCATTCACGACACCAATGGGCCTCTGTGAGTTCAATTGTATGCCATTCGGGCTCTGCAACGCCCCAGGGACATTCCAAAGGTTGATGGAGTGCTGCTTGGGCCACCACAACTTTGAAACCGTGCTGTTGTACCTGGATGACGTAATAGTCTACTCCAAGACTTAGGAGGACCACCTGAAGCACTTAGCAGAAGTGTTTGAATTCTTGTCGAAATATGGCCTGAAGATCAAGCCGTCCAAATGTCACCTCTTGAAGCCAAAGGTACAGTACCTGGGTCATGTGGTCAGCGCAGAAGGTGTGGCACCTGATCCGGAGAAAGTCACTGTAATCAAGGACTGGCCAAGACCCACCACAGTGAAGGAGGTGCGGCAGTTCCTTGGACTGGTGGGCTACTACCGAAGGTTCATTGATGGTTTCACCAAGATAGCAGCGCCCCTTCAAGATCTCCTGGTGGGCCAGCCAAAGCAGGCTAAGAAGCAGAGCCCTCCATTTGAATGGAGCAGCCAACTGGAAACATCCTTTGTCCGGCTGAAAGGGGCTCTCACGGGAGAAGAAATTCTGGCCTACCCTGACTACAGCCAACCGTTTGTACTGTATACAGACGCCAGCAACGTGGGACTGGGAGCAGTTCTGTCCCAGGTACAGGGAGGCAGAGAGAGGGTGATAGCGTACGCCAGTAGGAAGCTTCGGCCCACAGAAAGGAATCCAGAAAACTACAGTTCCTTCAAGCTGGAGTTCCTCGCTATTGTTTGGGCAGTGACTGAACGCTTCAAGCACTATCTGGCATCGGCCAAGTTCACCATCTTCACGGACAACAATCCGTTGACACACCTGGCAACAGCCAAGTTAGGTGCGATGGAACAGCGATGGATGGCCCGGCTGTCTAACTTTGACTTTACCATCAAGTATCGGGCTGGCAAGAAGAATAACAATGCTGATGCGCTGTCCAGAATGCCTCACTTGCCCGAGTCTGGAGAAGACATGGATGAACTCGAAGAGATAGAGTTACCAGCTTTCCATCACCAAGGTGTGTCCCAGTGTGAGCATGCTGTGGGAGTGAAGCGCTCAAGCCAGCACGGGGTCTCGGTCAACCCCTTACTCCACCATAATTGGGAAGAAACACAGAACGGTGACCCGGCCGTGCGATTGGTCAAAGAGAAGCTAGCGCAAGCTGAGACCCATCTTGGCCCAGACGCTCCAGAGGAAGCCCAGCAGCTGTGGAAGGAGAGGGGACGACTGTTCACCTACCAAGGCAAGCTCTGCAAGAGATATGTCAACTATCGAACAAATGAACTTGTCTGGCAGATAGTGGTTCCGCAGAGGGATGCTCCAATGGTCCTAGCAGCGTATCATGATAACGCAGGACACTTCGGGTGGAAGAAGTTGGAGGCCCTACTCCGTGATCGGTTCTATTGGGTGCACATGAGAAAGATGATCGAGAAGTGGTGCCGAGACTGTGGCCCGTGTAACCTGAGGCGGAAAGACGATGCCAGCCAAAGGTCTCCCTTGCAGCCAATTGTCACAAAGCAGCCCCTGGAGTTGGTGGCCCTGGACCACGTGAAGTTAACACCAAGCCGGTCAGGCTATGTGTACGCCCTCACCATTGTGGACCATTACTCTCGTTTCCTGGTAGTAGTGCCTGTGAAGGACCAGACAGCCAGGACAGCAGCTAGAGCGTTCCAGGCATCCTTTTGCCGACCTCACGGCTATCCGGAAAGGGTACTGACTGATCAGGGTCCTGCATTCGAGGCTGAAGTGTTCCAAGAGTTCTGTAACATGTACGGTTGTAAGAAAATCCGAACCACACCGTACCACCCCCAAACCAATGGACTGTGCGAGAAAATGAACCATGTGGTTATTGATATGCTGAAGACCCTACCGCTGGAGGAAAGGAACCAATGGCCAGAAAAGTTGCCAGATCTGGTAGACCTGTACAACCACATCCCAGTGAATTCGACCAACTGCAGCCCCGCTTACCTGATGCGAGCCAGACCAGGCAAGTTGCCTGTAGACTTTGAGATGGGGACTGTGTCGCCTGAGGCGGTTCAAGAAATAGAGGATTGGGATACAGAACGGCAGCAGCGGTACCGTAAGGTCCAGGAGTGCGTAGAGAGGAGCCTGTCTCAAGCAAGAACGAGACAAGAACAGCATTACAATCAAACAGCCCCAGCAACTCCCTTAGCACCTGGAGAACAAGTCCTCAAGAAGAAGCGGAAGGCGCATAAATTGGATGATCAGTGGGAAAGCGAGCCCTACACCATTATCCCCTCCAACTTTGACAATAGTAAGGTATGCCTCATAAGCAAAGATGAAGGCAAGACCTATCAAGCAATTTCCCGAGACCGCCTGAAAGCGTGCCCTGAACGGTGCAGAATCCAAAGAGAAATGGAAGGAGTACAAGGAAGTCCCCAAAGTCAAGAGAAAGAAGGGGAGATGATTCAAACCATCCTTGGAAAGTTCCCCAAAACTTGGACCCGAATAAACAATGCCATAGTGGTACCAGTTTTGACGTTTCCGCAGTTGGTCGAGCCAGAAACGGAAAAGGTTCCGGATCCACCTAAAGAATCGTCCGCTCCAGCACGAGATGACACGCCAGCAGTGGAACAGGAGGATCAACCCCCTGTCAGTGGTGAACCTGTCATACCCTTGGCGACTCTTAGATCACAAAGGCAACCATCACGCTTACCTATGGGGGTTAGGCCCACCTGTAGTGCTGAGATAGAAGACGCACCACGTAGTCAGGGGCAAACACCAGAGCTACGTAGGTCCCAGCGCAGCACTCGGGGACAACCCCCTCTAAGGTATAGGGAGTCAACTGTATAAGGGAAAGAGTACTTATTAGAATGTAAATAGTTATGCAAAATGTCTGTCATGTTGTGTACAAAATGTTTTCTTTTTCTGTGATTGCGAAAATGGACAATTGGGCCACTGGACTATGGGTGGCCAACACCTAAATTGTTCATAGTTAGCACCAGTGTGCTCAACACCCCTGAAGAAAAACCCGTCCGGCGTGCATAGAGTGGGGTCATCAATGCTCTGACGCACGCCCAGAGCCTACGTTGGGGGTTTGAACGCGGCGGGTCCCCCATGGAGCAGTGTAATGGACACCCGGCAGGGAGCCACACTGGACTCTTATAGTAATGTTTAAGGTTGTAACGTTAAAGTATTTGCGCCTCCCATAATGGGATGAAATGTTCTAACATGTCATGTTTGTTTCTACAGTCCGGGAGTACTGAATTTAACTAAGGGGGAGTGTGGCGCCCCAGGACCTGGTCGCCACAACAGCATTGCCCTCCCAAAGGGTTAATGCTGAGCCTGGAGGTAATTGGGAGATCTATTGGCCAGTAAGTGTAACACCAACCGCAGTTCTCCCTCCGGCCAGCAGGGGGAGCTCTGAACCTGGAACTTCAGGGAGCATTCCTTAAGTCTGGCTGGAAGGAGGAAGTGGTAGTTGTTAGTCTGGACACAGGAGTGAAAGAGTGCAGACGCAGAGTAGTGCTGCCTTGTAAACTGGGGCCTAGAGCTGGGATAGCTTGGCCCAGTGAAGCAAGGGGAGCAGAGAGGCACAGCAGGGACTCGGACATCGGAGTCTGTAGTTGCCAGGGCATAAAATCTATCCCTGGTAGCTGAATCCGGAGGGCAGGAGAGCTGTAAGCCCCCTGTCCCAGAAGCAATCTGAAGGTACAGCTGCATCCCAAGGGCCCGGTGTAGACTCCAGCAGAGAAGCACCAGAGAGGGCCTGCGCAGTCTACCACACAGAAAAGGGGACGAACAACAAGTCCCAGCAGCAAGAGGGCAATTGCAAACCCAAAGTGCAGTGTCCTAACACAGCAGAGAAAGATTAAGGAGTAGGCCTCATACTCAACTGGCCAAAGATCACCCCAGGCACTTCCAGGCCGGCCGGATCATCTTTACCATCTGTGACGGTCTCCCTGGACTAAGTTTCTGCCGAGTAAAAGAGGAGAAGGTAAAGAGACTACTGTTTGTGCCTGTTTCTTTCATTGCTGGTCGGCCCTGCACCGTGTTAGTCACGCAGCACCATAGACTTCCACAAACACCAACCGTGCCCCGGGCATTGCTCCACCTGTGGGGAGCAGTACTACCATTGCTGCCATAACATCATCCCGGAGGCCTCACACAGCAGCGGCGGCTTAGTAGCCGCATACCACAGGTGGCGTCACGAACACAAACTTTAATTCAAGCCACATATTCAACTGACACCCACCAGGGCCACGGAGCCGGGCCCAGCCACCACTGACTACCACCGGACTAGTCCGGTCCGGCACCGGGTGTCCCATAGCCCTGGGGTGGGCGAGTCATAACTCCTATACAGAATATGGTACATGCGAGTGTAAATGCATGCTTTTAGTGGAGCCAAGAGTTTCAAGAAATGCCTCTGTAGCACCCAGGGGGCAGAGGGTTAACCTTACTCGTCGTCAGGCCAGTGGAGTCGGTTCCGGGGATGTCACAGGTGGCCTGGCCCGGTTTCGTGCCCTGAGGTGTCCATAATAAAAGGGGGAAAATGATAAGAGGTGTATTGTTGGGAAAGTTAGTCATGACACCACCTGTGGTATGCGGCCAGAGAGCGGCTGGCGCTGCAGGGTTCTTCGCCGGGGCAGGTGTTCTGGCAGCCGGGATGTATTGCTCCCCACAGGTGATGGTGGGGGAGGTGATGGCGGTCGGCGCCTCAGCCAACACAGTCTCTGCGGATTCAGTCGCCGGCCAAAGAGGTACTGGTCACTGCCATGAGGGGCTCTGGTTAATCCCGGATCCGTGAGAGATCAGTCCCGGTACGGTAGTCTGTGGGCCCTTCCTCACTGGGCTTTTTCATGCGGGTCCCTGTGGCTTGAAGTACTTAGAGTCCCTTCCATACTAGGTAGAGTACTGTTCCCTATGCCGGTAGCGGGGGATCCCCTTGAGTCTGACCGTGATCTAGGCCCTGGAATCCTGGTAACCACTTGGCTATGAGAATGGGTGGTCGGAGAAGCCTGGAACTTCCTCCGTCTGGCAGAATCTGATGATGCAACGTGGAATTGCACCAACCTAGGGCTCTGCACCCTGAACAGCGCCAGTCCTGGGAGAACTGATACTGTATCTCCTCAGTGACTGTTAAACTCCTATGTCCCACAGGAGCTACCGGGAAAGACGTCCGCTCACTGCCTCTCCTGCTTGTGAACCCCTCTACACCTTCTGAATTACTGTATGTGTGACTCCTAACGCCCCCTAGTGGCTGCACCTCCCCCCCAGCCAGGTCCTAATCTAGTGGATTGGGGCCCCAGTTGTGAGGACATCCTGTAAATGTCACTCAGTAGGCGACCTCTTTGTAACCCAACCCTAGCCCCGTCCCCAGTGGGGAAAAGGGCAACCGTGTGTGTAAAGGCCCCGTTACAAGCAATGACGTATCTATCGATATATCACCGGGGTCACAGATTCCGTGACGCACATCCGGCATCGTTAGTGACGTCGTTGCGTGTGACAGCAAGGAGCGACTGTTAACGATGGAAAATACCAAATCGTCCATCGTTGACACGTCGCTCCTTTTCAAAAAATCGTTGATTGTTGAGGTTGCAGGTTGTTCATCGCTTTGGAGGCAGCACACATCGCTACGTGTGACACCCCGGGAACGACGAACTGCAGCTTACCTGCGTCCGCCAGCAATGCAGAAGAAAGGAGGTGGGCGGGATGTTACGTCCCGCTCATCTCCGCCCCTCTGCTTCTATTGGGCGGCCGCTTAGTGACGCCGCTGTGACGCCGCATGAACCGCCCCTTAGAAAGGAGGCAGTTCGCCGGCCAAAGCGACGTCGCTGGGCCGGTAAGTCCGTGTGATGGCTCTTAACCATATTGTGCACCATGGGCAGCGATTTGCCTGTGACGCACAAATGACGGGGGCGGGTGCTTTTACCAGCGATATCGCTGCGTTTAACACCCCCTTAAGTGGTATGTGGATGACGAAACCAGCACCGATCTCCCCCGGATCAGCACTACACCCTAAGTGGGGTGCAGTACCCTGTGGCGACTAGAACCTCAGGGGTGCCACACCTCCTGATGGGTTTGGATCACATTGTCTATAAGGGTCTCACACTTGCGGTGCTACCCCCCCTGGCACTGTGCATACAACTATCATTCAGTTCCAGGGTGCCACACACACATATTTTATCATCACCCAGATCACAACCCTTTGCATCAGACGACCTGTCAATCATAACGGCCATCTCCAGCCTCAGGTCTTCTCCAGTCGCCCATTCATCATTACTGAGCACCTTGTGATTTGTCTCCCTGACATACTCCGAACCGGGAGAAAAACGTTCTAAACTTTATGCATAACATTTGGAGATTACAAAACCCATTTTCCCCGACCTCCCTATGGTAACACTTGGAGACAGAATTTTAGAGGCTTTCAACTTTAGACTTTTCAGTCTTGTGGAATGAACTTCAGCTCCACTAAATTTTAAGTAAATTTGTGATGACTGAGCAATATACATTGGCTGAGCTGGAATCCAATAACCCACAGGACAAATTAATTTTCAACAAAAAGGGCAGAAACCAGAAGTGTCAGGAGTACATGGAGTCTCATTCCATCTCTCTGGAGCCATTTTTGCAAATCACTGTAGCCATTCATAATCTAAATCCGTCTCTTTTAGCAGCAGAAAGATCTTTTTTTTCGTGACAAAACAGAAGATGACATTCATTAATGCCTAACTTGCATAAGCGATGTCAAATTTATTGGCCCTGTCCTACTTACCTGAATAAAAATCTCTTTGCCTTCCCAAGAAGAGGGGGGTAATGGCCGCACCAGCTCCATTATCACAAAACTTCTCTATAAGTTTATTCTATGCAACCAATAAAAAAAGATTTTTATTCCTTGGCGAAGATTATCTCTTCACATCCGACTACAACTATACTAAAAGTACGAAAGACAAAATCACCATTGTGTCCATGAAAAAATACACAATATATAGTGTTGTGTATAAGAGGCGGTATTATAGTAGTTATATTCTTGTACATAGGGGCAGTATTATAGTAGTTATATTCTTGTACATAGGGGCAGTATTATAGTAGTTATATTCTTGTACATAGGGGCAGTATTATAGTAGTTATATTCTTGTACATAGGGGCAGTATTATAGTAGTTATATTCTTGGACATAGGAGCAGTATTATAGTAGTTATATTCTTGTACATAGGGGCAGTATTATAGTAGTTATATTCTTGTACATAGGGGCAGTATTATAGTAGTTATATTCTTGTACATAGGGGCAGTATTATAGTAGTTATATTCTTGGACATAGGAGCAGTATTATAGTAGTTATATTCTTGTACATAGGGGCAGTATTATAGTAGTTATATTCTTGTACATAGGGGCAGTATTATAGTAGTTATATTCTTGTACATAGGGGCAGTATTATAGTAGTTATATTCTTGTACATAGGGGCAGTATTATAGTAGTTATATTCTTGTACATAGGGGCAGTATTATAATAGTTATATTATTGTACATAGGGGCAGTATTATAGTAGTTATATTCTTGGACATAGGAGCAGTATTATAGTAGTTATATTCTTGTACATAGGGGCAGTATTATAGTAGTTATATTCTTGTACATAGGAGCAGTATTATAGTAGTTATATTCTTGTACATAGGGGCAGTATTATAGTAGTTATATTCTTGGACATAGGAGCAGTATTATAGTAGTTATATTCTTGGACATAGGAGCAGTATTATAGTAGTTATATTCTTGGACATAGGAGCAGTATAATAGTAGTTATATTCTTGTATATAGTGGCAGTATTATAGTAGTTATATTCTTGGACATAGGAGCAGTATTATAGTAGTTATATTCTTGTACATAGGGGCAGTATTATAGTAGTTATATTCTTGGACATAGGAGCAGTATTATAGTAGTTATATTCTTGTACATAGGGGCAGTATTATAGTAGTTATATTCTTGTACATAGGGGCAGTATTATAGTAGTTATATTCTTGTACATAGGAGCAGTATTATAGTAGTTATATTCTTGTACATAGGGGCAGTATTATAGTAGTTATATTCTTGTACATAGGAGCAGTATTATAGTAGTTATATTCTTGTACATAGGGGCAGTATTATAGTAGTTATATTTTTGTACATAGGGGCAGTATTATAGTAGTTATATTCTTGTACATAGGGGCAGTATTATAGTAGTTATATTCTTGTACGTAGGGGCAGTATTATAGTAGTTATATTCTTGTACATAGGGGGCAGTATTATAGTAGTTATATTCTTGTACATAGGGGGCAGTATTATAGTAGTTATATTCTTGTACATAGGGGGCAGTATTATAGTAGTTATATTCTTGTACATAGGGGCAGTATTATAGTAGTTATATTCTTGTACGTAGGGGCAGTATTATAGTAGTTATATTCTTGTACATAGGAGCAGTATTATAGTAGTTATATTCTTGTACATAGTAGCAGTATTATAGTAGTTATATTCTTGTACATAGGAGCAGTATTATAGTAGTTATATTCTTGTACATATGGAGCAGTATTATAGTAGTTATATTCTTGTACATAGGAGCAGTATTATAGTAGTTATATTCTTGTACATAGGGGGCAGTATTATAGTAGTTATATTCTTGTACATAGGAGCAGTATTATAGTAGTTATATTCTTGTACATATGGAGCAGTATTATAGTAGTTATATTTCTGTACATAGGGGCAGTATTATAGTAGTTATATTCTTGTACATAAGGGGCAGTATTATAGTAGTTATATTTTTGTACATAGGGGCAGTATTATAGTATTTATATTCTTGTACATATGGGGCAGTATTATTGTAGTTATACAGTTAGGTCCAGAAATATTTGGACAGTGACACAATTTTCGCGAGTTGGGCTCTGCATGCCACCACATTGGATTTGAAATGAAATCTCTACAACAGAATTCAAGTGCAGATTGTAACGTTTAATTTGAAGGTTTGAACAAAAATATCTGATAGAAATTGTAGGAATTGTACACATTTCTTTACAAACACTCCACATTTTAGGAGGTCAAAAGTAATTGGACAAATAAACCAAACCCAAACAAAATATTTTTATTTTCAATATTTTGTTGCGAATCCTTTGGAGGCAATCACTGCCTTAAGTCTGGAACCCATGGACATCACCAAACGCTGGGTTTCCTCCTTCTTAATGCTTTGCCAGGATTTTACAGCCGCAGCCTTCAGGTCTTGCTTGTTTGTGGGTCTTTCCGTCTTAAGTCTGGATTTGAGCAAGTGAAATGCATGCTCAATTGGGTTAAGATCTGGTGATTGACTTGGCCATTGCAGAATGTTCCACTTTTTTGCACTCATGAACTCCTGGGTAGCTTCGGCTGTATGCTTGGGGTCATTGTCCATCTGTACTATGAAGCGCCGTCCGATCAACTTTGCGGCATTTGGCTGAATCTGGGCTGAAAGTATATCCCGGTACACTTCAGAATTCGTCCGGCTACTCTTGTCTGCTGTTATGTCATCAATAAACACAAGTGACCCAGTGCCATTGAAAGCCATGCATGCCCATGCCATCACGTTGCCTCCACCATGTTTTACAGAGGATGTGGTGTGCCTTGGATCATGTGCCGTTCCCTTTCTTCTCCAAACTGTTTTCTTCCCATCATTCTGGTACAGGTTGATCTTGGTCTCATCTGTCCATAGAATACTTTTCCAGAACTGAGCTGGCTTCATGAGGTGTTTTTCAGCAAATTTAACTCTGACCTGTCTATTTTTGGAATTGATGAATGGTTTGCATCTAGATGTGAACCCTTTGTATTTACTTTCATGGAGTCTTCTCTTTACTGTTGACTTAGAGACAGATACACCTACTTCACTGAGAGTGTTCTGGACTTCAGTTGATGTTGTGAACGGGTTCTTCTTCACCAAAGAAAGTATGCGGCGATCATCCACCACTGTTGTCAGCCGTGGACGCCCAGGCCTTTTTGAGTTCCCAAGCTCACCAGTCAATTCCTTTTTTCTCAGAATGTACCCGACTGTTGATTTTGCTACTCCAAGCATGTCTGCTATCTCTCTGATGGATTTTTTCTTTTTTTTCAGCCTCAGGATGTTCTGCTTCACCTCAATTGAGAGTTCCTTAGACCGCATGTTGTCTGGTCACAGCAACATCTTCCAAATGCAAAACCACACACCTGTAATCAACCCCAGACCTTTTAACTACTTCATTGATTACAGGTTAACGAGGGAGACGCGTTCAGAGTTAATTGCAGCCCTTAGAGTCCCTTGTCCAATTACTTTTGGTCCCTTGAAAAAGAGGAGGCTATGCATTACAGAGCTATGATTCCTAAACCCTTTCTCCGATTTGGATGTGAAAACTCTCATATTGCAGCTGGGAGTGTGCACTTTCAGCCCATATTATATATATAATTGTATTTCTGAACATGTTTTTGTAAACAGCTAAAATAACAAAACTTGTGTCACTGTCCAAATATTTCTGGACCTAACTGTATTCTTGTACATAGGGGCAGTATTATAGTAGTTATATTCTTGTACATAGGGGGCAGTATTATAGTAGTTATATTCTTGTACATAGGAGCAGTGTTATAGTAGTTATATTCTTGTACATAGGGGCAGTATTATAGTAGTTATATTCTTGTACATAGGGGACAGTATTATAGTAGTTATATTCTTGTACATAGGGGCAGTATTATAGTAGTTATATTCTTGTACATAGGAGCAGTGTTATAGTAGTTATATTCTTGTACATAGAGGGTAGTATTATAGTAGTTATATTCTTGTACATAGGGGCAGTATTATAGTAGGTATAGTCTTGGATCTAGGAGGCAGTATTATAGTAGTTATATTCTTGTACATAGGGGGCAGTATTATAGTAGTTATATTCTTGTACATAGGGGCAGTATTATAGTAGTTATATTCTTGTATATAGGGGGCAATATTATAGCAGTTATATTCTTGTACGCAGTCGCAGTATAATAGTAGTTATATTCTTGTACATAGGAGCAGTGTTATAGTAGTTATATTCTTGTACATAGGGGCAGTATTATAGTAGGTATAGTCTTGGATCTAGGAGGCAGTATTATAGTAGTTATATTCTTGTACATAGGGGGCAGTATTATAGTAGTTATAGTCTTGTACATAGGGTGCAGTATTATAGTAGTTATATTCTTGTATATAGGGGGCAATATTATAGCAGTTATATTCTTGTACACAGTCGCAGTATAATAGTAGTTATATTCTTGTACATAGGAGCAGTGTTATAGTAGTTATATTCTTGTACATAGGGGCAGTATTATAGTAGTTATATTCTTGTACATAGGGGGCAGTATTATTGTAGTTATATTATTCTACATAGGGGGCAGTATTATAGTAGTAATATTCTTCTACATAGGGGGCAGTATTATAGTAGTAATATTCTTGCACATAGGGGGCAGTATTATAGTAGTAATATTCTTCTACATAGGGGGCAGTATTATAGTAGTAATATTCTTGTACATAGCAGTATTATAGTAGTAATATTCTTGTACGTAGGAGCAGTATTATAGTAGTTATATTCTTGTACATTGGGGGCAGTATTATTGTAGTTATATTCTTGTACACAGGAGAAGTATTATAGTAGTTATATTCTTGTACATTGGGGGCAGTATTATAGTAGTTATATTCTTGTACATAGGGGCAGTATTATAGTATTTATATTCTTGTACATAGGGGGCAGTATTATTGTAGTTATATTCTTCTACATAGGGGGCAGTATTATAGTAGTAATATTCTTCTACATAGGGGGCAGTATTATAGTAGTTATATTCTTGTACATAGGGGGCAGTATTATTACAGTTATATTCTTATACATAGGGGGCAGTATTATTACAGTTATATTCTTGTACATAAGGGGGAAGTATTATTACAGTTATATTCTTATACATAGGGGGCAGTATTATAGTAGATATATTCTTGTACATAGGAGCAGTATTATAGTAGTTATATTCTTGTACATAGGGGCAGTATTATAGTAGTTATATTCTTGTACATAGGGGGCAGTATTATAGTAGTTATATTCTTGTACATAGGGGCAGTATTATAGTAGTTATATTCTTGTACATAGGGGCAGTATTATTACAGTTATATTCTTATACATAGGGGGCAGTATTATTACAGTTATATTCTTGTACATAGGGGGCAGTATTATTACAGTTATATTCTTATAAATAGGGGGCAGTATTATAGTAGTTATATTCTTGTACATAGGGGGCAGTATTATAGTAGTTATATTCTTGTACATAGGGGGCAGTATTATAGTAGTTATATTCTTGTACATAGGGGGCAGTATTATAGTAGTTATATTCTTGTACATAGGGGGCAGTATTATAGTAGTTATATTCTTGTACATAGGGGCAGTATTATAGTAGTTATATTCTTGTACATAGGGGGCAGTATTATAGTAGTTATATTCTTGTACATAGGGGGCAGTATTATTACAGTTATATTCTTGTACGTAACCGTGAAAGAGAAATAGTATCTGAGTTCAGTGCTGTGCTGCAAAGCATCATGGGCTTGAATTTTCCCGGAATATTTATGGATGGAAACCAATAGCATTCATTTATAAATATTATTTGTGTGGGAAATGCTCTTTAACAAGTGACATTTAAGCCGTTGAGAAGCCTCGGTTACAGGCGCCTCGTGTTTAATTCTCCATATTCAAGGTGAATTATATGGGGATAATAATGAGCAGAGAGGTGGAGAAGATGTTCATTCTGAAAGGGAAAAAGTTGGTTTAGTCAATTTAAATGCACTTTTTATGTTTTGCATGGAAATGATAACTATTGGTCTAGCAGTAATAACTTTCTGTGCTTATAAATTCTCTTCAGGAAGAGGATAAATACGACATTTCATCCCGTTCTCGTAAAAGACATTTTACAGTTCTTAAATTTTTTCATTCTTTGGTGTAAAACACGGATCGGCCTCGAAGATATGAGCGATCACAAAATGGATATGAAAAGCAGCTGCCCTAGTTAAACCCAATGTGACTTGTCACAGATTAATACCTGCTCTCGGCCTATGAGATTAACACTTTCTCCTCTGGAACATCGGACATTTTCGGAATGAATTCTTCATGTCTTGTCAACATTTTTAAAACAATATTTTTTTATAATTGAACGTAATGATGTAATGAATATTTTACCTGTGTCCTCTAGATTACTGCTGTCTTTATTTTATATAATATTTATAAAATATAATATCTATATTCATTGAGCTCCCTCTAGTGGTGGCAGTAAAAACCTGTATGTAGTGAACTCCTCCTAGTGGTGGATGTATAAATCTATATGTAGTGAGCTTCCCCTAGTGGTGGATGTATAAACCTGTATGTAGTAAACTCCTCCTAGTGGTGACTGTATAAATCTGTATGTAGTGAGCTCCTCCTAGTGGTGGATGTATAAATCTGTATGTAGTGAACTCCTCCTAGTGGTGACTGTATAAATCTGTATGTAGTGAGCTCCTCCTAGTGGTGGATGTATAAATCTGTATGTAGTGAACTCCTCCTAGTGGTGGCTGTATAAATCTGTATGTAGTGAGCTCCTCCTAGTGGTGGATGTATAAATCTGTATGTAGTGAACTCCTCCTAGTGGTGACTGTATAAATCTGTATGTAGTGAGCTCCTCCTAGTGGTGGATGTATAAATCTGTATGTAGTGAACTCCTCCTAGTGGTGGCAGTAAAAACCTGTATGTAGTGAACTCCTCCTAGTGGTGGATGTATAAATCTGTATGTAGTGAGCTTCCCCTAGTGGTGGATGTATAAACCTGTATGTAGTGAACTCCTCCTAGTGGTGGATGTATAAACCTGTATGTAGTAAACTCCTCCTAGTGGTGACTGTATAAATCTGTATGTAGTGAGCTCCTCCTAGTGGTGGATGTATAAACCTGTATGTAGTGAACTCCTCCTAGTGGTGACTGTATAAATCTGTATGTAGTGAGCTCCTCCTAGTGGTGGATGTATAAATCTATATGTAAAAAACAAAAATGCAAAAATGTAAAATTGCAAGGTAGTGAAGGGGTTAAAGCTCAATCCATTTCCTTTGTTGGAGCTGAGCTGCATTACCAGGCACCACCATGGATAGGAGTGGCGCTGCTTCTGGAAAATTTCAATGTAGGGAAAGGGTTAACCTCATATGGTTGTGGGGGGGGGGCAGAAAAAAAAAGTTATGTATGACTCTTGGAAGAAGGGGACTAAAAAACAAAAATGCAAAAATGGAAAATTGCAAGGCAGTGAAGAGGTTAAAGCTCAGTCCCATTTCCTTTGTTGTAGCTGAGCTGCATTACCAGGCACCACCATGGATAGGGGTGGCGCTGTTTCTAGAAAATTGTAATGTAGTGAAGGGGTTAAAGTTCAGTCCCATTTACTTCGTTGGAGCTGAGCTGCATTACCAGGCACCACCATGGATAAGGGTGGCGCTGTTTCTGGAAAATCATAATGTAGTGAAGGGGTTAAAGTTCAGTCCCATTTACTTCGTTGGAGCTGAGCTGCATTACAAGGCACAACCATGGATAGGGGTGTCGCTGTTTTCTGGAAAATTGCAATGTTGTGAAGGGGTTAACTTCATATGGCTGTAGGGGCAGAAAAATAAAAAAAAAAAGTTATGGCTCTTAGAAGAAGGGGAGTAAAAAACAAAAACGCAAAAATGGAAAATTGCAAGGCTGTGAAAGCTCAGTCCCATTTGCTTTCTTGGAGCTGAGCTGCATTACCAGACACCACCATGGACAGGGGTGGCGCTGTTTCTGGAAAATCACAATGTAGTGAATGGGTTAAAGCTCAGTCCCATTTCCTTGTTGGAGCTGAGCTGCATTACCAGACACCACCATGGATAGGGGTGGCGCTGGCGCTGTTTCTGGAAAATCACAATGTAGTGAATGGGTTAAAGCTCAGTCCCATTTCCTTGTTGGTGCTGAGCTGCATTAAAAGGCACAACCTTGCATAGGGGTGGCGCTGTTTTTTTGGAAGTAGTCATTGTTTTCTAGTCCTGTATAACCTTGGATCCTCTGGTGCATTTGTATATTTTTCCCATTCAACACAAACACTTCCTTACGTCATTTTGCTGTCCGTGCCTAAAGGCCCTGTCACACACAGAGATAAATCTGCGGCAGATCTGTGGTTGCAGTGAAATTGTGGACAATCAGTGGCAGGTTTGTGGCTGTGTACAAATGGAACAATATGTCCATGATTTCACTGCAACCACAGATCTGCCAAAGATTTATCTCTGTGTGTGACAGGGCCTTATTGCTAAAGTCTGTGCCCGTCGTGCAATTTGGGGTTGACACAAGGTATTGCTTTCTTGGCGTATAAACCGCTCTTCCTAAAATCTCGGCCTCCGAGAACTTTGACTTGCGAGAGCAGCGCGCGTTCTGATTAAACCTGATGCCAAAATCTCTCTCTCGGCCTCCAGTGTTTACTAACATTTCAATTTCTATGGTTCATTTCGTAAAGTCGGAAGAGAGGAAAAAAAAACTGTAGCGGCTTGTGGGGTGCTGGGCTTGTCTGTAACCTTGACGAAATTTTCACTGAGGCGGCATAATGGTTCTTAATTGCTTAAGAGAAGGGAACGTGTTGACATTTCTTCATCGTGTGCTTGGAAAGCTGCGCGGAATTCATTATGCTAATTCAAGCATTATATACAGCAACATATTTATGGCACTGACACAAGTGATGTTTCAGGTAAAGGCCTGTGAAATGGTCTGTAAACACGGAGAATTGATTCCAAGCTCAAAAGCGTTGCCGCTGTTAAAGCCACAGAAGCTAAAAAGCAAGATTTCCAATTTCAATTCTAGTTGTCAGATCGGGTCAGACAGTGTCAGTGAATCTGCCATCGCCCATCAGGCCCCGGCTGCTTAATATGTAAAGCAACCGCACGGAGGAGGAATTAACACAGATATAGTGTTCCTGGGCGCGCGCCATGTAAAGCAATTTGCGCACATAATGTAGATTGTCTGTAACGCTTAGTAAACATTAAAGATTAATAATAAAAAAAGCAGAATTGCGCGTTTCGGGCCGTTTTATTTGTCAATTTTTTTTTCGGAGTTTGTAGAATGTATTCTTTAGTGACTGATTCCTGGCAGTAATAAAATGGCAGGATGATTCCTTCCATTATAGGGAACGCTCGTCTCACCATGAATATTTATAAACAGCTTTTCCTAACAATGGTTGGGTAGTAACATAATAACAATATTTTTTTCTTTCTGCTTCCAGAGCGGAGGCGGGAGATACAATGTAGCACAAGGCGTCTTCTCCGTCTTCCTTTCCATATTACCCTATGTGCTTTGTTTTTGTGAATTAAGACAGGGGGAAGCTCGTCTCATTATTGGATGACCCTTATTTTTTTTAGTAAAGCCCCCTGTGGAGTAGGATGGGCTTCTTTGGATTTGCTATTGTTAACACATTTATAAAAATAAACAAATACTAAAACAATATAATAATATTTTTTCTGGAAATACTGTAGCTGGTTTATTTATGTTTTTTATTTACAACTTCTTTGCAAAATTTTGTGTTTGCACATCAGGGTAATTAATAATTATTGGTTATATATGATGTAATATATGATTCCATATTCTAATAAAAATGTCATGTTTAAAAAAAAAATAAAAATTAATAATTATTGGTTAAATGATGTATGGGTGATAAAAGAAAAATTTAAACGTAACGTTTCTTTTTCATGACCTTTATTAAAAAAAACAAAACAAAAAAAAAAACAACCCCATTAGTAATCTTGCAGTTTTCACACTGTCCACTAGGTCTTCTTTTATTTTCATACTTCCTGTTCTTTTTGGTAGAGTTTACAGCAGATTCCTTATTAGCAAAGGCAGGATTACAATGACAGGTAATACCTCTATATACAGCTACAGCTCCCTTCCTGTGCAATGACTGATAACCCCTCTATATACATAGATAACATAGGATTCACAATAGCTGATGACACAGCTCACCTCCTACTCCTCCTCCTGTTTAATGGCTGATAAAGTTCTATATAAAGTAGATAACACAGGATACACCATTCACAATATTTGATATCACAGCTCACCTCCTCCTCCTGTACAATGCCTGATACAGCACTATATACAGTAGATAACAAAGGATCCACCATTCATAATATGTGATTTCACAGCTCACCTCCTCCTCCTGTGCAATGACTGATAACACTTCTATATACAGCTGATAACACAGAATCCACCAATCACATTGCCTGATGTCACAGGTCTCCTCCTCTTCCTTCTCCTGTACAATGACTGATGAACACCTCTGTATTCAGTAAATAACACAGGATTCACCATTCACAATAGGTGATGTCACAGCTCACCTCCTCCTGTACAATGAGTACAATGACTGATGATATCTCTATATTTAGTAGACAACATAGGATTCACCATTCACAATAGGTGACGTCACAGATCACCTCCTCTGCCTGGGCAATGACTGATAACACTTCTATATACAGCTGATAACACAGAATTCATCAATCACATTAGCTGATGTAACAGCTCCCCTCCTCCTTCTCCTGTACAATGACTGATGACACCTCTATATTCAATAAATAACATAGGATCCACCATTCACAATAGGTGATGTCACAGCTCACCTCCTCTTCCTCCTGTATAATGACTGATAACACCTCTATATACAGTAGATAACAGGATTCACCATTCACAATATGTAATGTCACAGCTCACCTCCTCTTCCTCCTGTATAATGACTGATAACACCTCTATATACAGTAGATAACAGGATTCACCATTCACAATATGTAATGTCACAGCTCACCTCCTCTTCCTCCTGTATAATGACTGATAACACCTCTATATACAGTAGAAAATACAATCCACCATTCATAATAGGTGATGTCACAGCTCACCTCCTCCTGTACAATGACTGATAACATCTCTATATACAGTAGATAACACAGGAACCACCATTCACAATAGGTGATGTCACAGCTCACCTCCTCTTCCTCCTGTATAATGACTGATAACACCTCTATATACAGTAGAAAACACAATCCACCAATCATAATAGGTGATGTCACAGCTCACCTCCTCCTGTACAATGACTGATAACATCTCTATATACAGTAGATAACACAGGAACCACCATTCATAATAGGTGATGTCACAGCTCACCTCCTCTCCTGTACAATGACTGATAGCACCTCTATATTCAGTTGATAACACGGAATGCAGCAATCTCATTAGCCCATGTCACAGCTCACCTCCTCTCCCTCCCTGCACAATGACCTTTGCATTTGGTCATTAGATGATTACGTAGAAAAGATAGGCTCAGAGACTGTTTATTGCGGTTAATTTTCATGTAAATTTCCTGACACAACAGGAAATTAGAGTCTATAAAAGTGGGGCACGGTGGCTCAGTGGTTAGCACTGCAGACTTGTGGTGGCTCAGTGGTTAGCACTGCAGTCTTGCAGCGCTGGGGTCCTGGGTTCGAATGCCACCAAGGACACCATCTGCAAGGAGTTTGTATGTTCCCCCCGTGTTTGCGTGGGTTTCCTCCGGGTTCTCCGGTTTCCTCCCACACTCCAAAGACATAGAGATAGGGAACCTAGATTGTGAGCCCCAATGGGGACTGTGTTCCTGATGTATGTAAAGCGCTGTGGAATATGTTAGCGCTATATAAAAATAAAGATTTGATTTTGATTTGAAGTGGCTGGAGGGAAAACTGCAAGATTTCCAATTTTTATTTTTAAGATTGTGAAAATAATTTATAATTATTTATGAAAATAAAAATGGCTACAATTGAAAAAATAAAATAAATAAATAAACAATGAACACAAACATCTGATTAAAACAACAGTTCATTTTCTGGTTGTAACTTCCCAGTATCTTCAATCATCTCAGCAGGTAACTGTTGCTGAGTAATAAAATATTAGTGTTTTTTTTTTATTTGTAAAGTAAAGTGACTAAAAAACAAAAAAAAATCAGTTTTAATAAGAAAGAAAACTTTGATTTTGTTTAAATATTTTTTTTCTCCCCACAAAATTCTATATTTGTTTATAATTCAGGACCAACATTAACAAAACTGAATGCTTTTTTGTTGGGTCTCTGGTTGAACCATGAAGCCAGGTGAGCTTTGCAGGAAAATGCTCAGATAATAGTAATAGTGGGGGCGACCTCAACCCAAAAATGTAATTGTGTGATCGGTGTCTTCTGTTGGGGTGGTCGGGGAGTGATTCACTTATTTTGGTGCATCCATAGTGACCGGTCGCTCCAGGAAGTTCTTATCAGTCCGGAAACGCTGACAAATGGAGCGGGAAGTTGTCACTCGCTGTTTCTCTGATCTGTTGTCAGACATTTGGGGACCCACTTTGCAGAAGCTTCCTCATGTCCAAATGTTCATGGATAATGACACAAACACGATCACGGGAAATCCCATGATGTCTGCTATTGCTTTAGCAAAAATTGGTGGATTCTCCAGTATGAGGTTGTGCACAGCATCGACAATCTCTGGAACAACAACCACTCTCAGGCGTCCAGGACAACAACCACTCTCAGGCGTCCAAGACAACAACCACTCTCAGGCGTCCAGGACAACAACCACTCTCAGGCGTCCAGGACAACAACCACTCTCGGGCATCCAGGACGTTCCTCATCATTGGGGCTGAAGTGGCCCGTTTTAAATTTGGCAACCCAGTTCTTAGCTGTGGAATATGAAGGGCATTGATCCCCCAATGCCTGCGACATATTACCATGAATATCCTTCACGGACTTTCCTTGCAGAAACAAGAATTGTATCCCTCCTCTGCTCTCAGTTGCTGTGAATATCGCATTAGACTCCTACATTTTGTTTTCCCGTGTGCGTAGAACACTGTTGCCATAAGCAACAAACACAAAATTTTGAAAATATATATTAGACACTTAAGGCTTTCATGTGATTTAACATTCGTTACCATAGAAACAAAAAAAGATCACAAAGCCAAAGAATTAACAGCAGCCCCTCATTGAAATAAAGATTATTATTATTACTAGCTGTAGTACCCGGCATTGCCCAGGATAGTAACTGTCTCTCTGTCTCTCTCCCAGTCTCTGTGTGTCGCTGTCTGTCTGTCTCTTTCCTTGTCTATCTGTTTCTATCTCTCTGTCTGTATTTGTATCAGTCTGTCTGCATCTCTGTGTCTATCTCTGTCTGTCTCTATGTGTGTGTCTGTCTGTCTCTCTCTTTCCCCGTCTGTTTTTTCAGGTCTGTCTCTTTCCAGGTCTGTCTCTTTCTAGGTCTGTCTCTTTCCCCCGTCTGTCTCTTTGCCCGTCTGTCTCTTTGCCTGTCTGTCTCTTTGCCCGTCTGTCTCTTTGCCTGTCTGTCTCTTTCCAGGTCTGTCTCTTTCCAGGTCTGTCTCTTTCCAGGTCTGTCTCTTTCAAGGTCTGTCTCTTTCCAGGTCTGTCTCTTTCTAGGTCTGTCTCTTTCCCCGTCTGTCTCTTTCCCCGTCTGTCTCTTTGCCTGTCTGTCTCTTTGCCCGTCTGTCTCTTTGCCTGTCTGTCTCTTTCCAGGTCTGTCTCTTTCAAGGTCTGTCTCTTTCCCCGTCTGTCTCTTTCCCCGTCTGTCTCTTTGCCCGTCTGTCTCTTTGCCTGTCTGTCTCTTTCCAGGTCTGTCTCTTTCAAGGTCTGTCTCTTTCAAGGTCTGTCTCTTTCCAGGGCTGTCTCTTTCCAGGTCTGTCTCTTTGCAGGTCTGTCTCTTTGCCCGTGTGTCTCTTTCCAGGGCTGTCTCTTTCCCTGTCTGTCTTTTTCCAGGTCTGTGTCTTTCCAGGTCTGTCTCTTTCCAGGGCTGTCTCTTTCCCTGTCTGTCTTTTTCCAGGTCTGTGTCTTTCCAGGTCTGTCTCTTTCCAGGGCTGTCTCTTTGCCCATCTGTCTCTTTCCAGGTCTGTCTTTTTCCAGGTCTGTCTCTTTGCCCATCTGTCTCTTTGCCCGTGTGTCTCTTTCCCCGTGTGTCTCTTTCCCCGTCTGTCTCTTTCCAGGGCTGTCTTTTTCCAGGTCTGTCTCTTTGCCTGTGTGTCTCTTTCCAGGGCTGTCTCTTTCCAGGGCTGTCTCTTTCCAGGGCTGTCTCTTGTCAGGTCTGTCTCTTTGCCCATTTGTCTCTTTGCCCGTCTGTCTCTTTGCCCATCTGTCTCTTTCCAGGGCTGTCTCTTTGCCCGTCTGTCTCTATCTCTCTGTCTCTTTTCCCGTCTGTCTGTCTGTGTCTCTGGCTCTCTGTCTGTCTATCTCTTTCTGTCTCTCTCTATTCGTCTCTCCACCGACATCTTATTACCTCACCCATAAGCTTCTTATTCTAACAGTTTATTTTGTTCCTATAGCAACCACTGACAGTTGCTATTAATAGCCTGTAGCTCCCACCTCCATTCAGTTTAATGGAAGCAGGATTTTGGAGAGTAACTGTAAAGCGCGGGGTTACATTTTCCCGTCAAAACATAGTCTATGTTGTTCCCTGAGACACAGGAGGCGTCTGTGCAAAATTTCGTGATTGTAAATGCGACGGTGCGGATTCCTTTAGCGGACATACACACACACTAATGTGAACCTATGTGGGAGTTATTCATCACCAGATAATATGTATAATACATTGCAATATAATGATAAAAAAACAAAATCAATAAATAAATAAAATAGTTAAAGATGACCCCTTTCAATTTTAAAGTGGAGCGTTCCATTGTGCTCTCGTCAATACCACATGGCCTTCCACAATGAGTTTCACACCAGAATATCACATATTCCTTTATTCCTATCCTATTTGTGTTACTAATCTCCATGTGTGCTCCTATATAATATAAGATAATATGATAACTAATACTGTTACATGACATAACCAATACAATTAAATCTGCCCCCCCTTTTAATCTTATGGAACATCTCAATGTGCCACCCTCTATTCAAAATGGAGTATACTAATACCACAATAGGGGAGTTCACCCGCTTCTGTCTTTTATTACTCATTTCTAAATATGACCCCTGTATAATATGATACAATAACTAATAGTATCTGACATAACCGATACAAAACAAAGCTGACTCCCCTTTTAATTTTACATTGGACACTCCCATTGTGTTTCTTTTAATACAACATGGACTATACCAATACGTACCAGTAGGGGAGTTCACACTCTCCACAGTAGGTTTTACCCCACCATAAGAATGTTTTTCTTCCATCTTCCCCTTTTTGTGTTAATCATCTCCAAATTTGACCCCTTTATAATAGAATATAATAAATTAATTATTTGACATGGCTTGGCCAATACATAACAACCAAATCTGCCCCCCTTTGATTGCAAAATGGAGATTCCTAGTGTGTATCCTTTATTGTAACATGGACTATACGAAGTGACACCAATAGGGGAGTTCACCCCTTTCTACAAAAGCTTTAATATCACCATACCACAATTACTTATCCGCTTTTTATTACTCATGAATTGTGAAGTGCTGTGGAATATGTTGGCATTGTAGAAATAAAATTAATATTATCATAATATTTATTATTGTTTCCAAATCTGACCCCAATATAAAATAATAAAATAACTAATAATAGTGTGTAACATAATCAATAAAAAAATTTAAAGCTGAAACCCCTTTTAATTTTACAATGGAGACACCCATTGTCCTTTTGTTTATTCAACAAGGATTGTAACGATGCACAACAATAGGGAGTTGACATAACTGATACAAAACAAATAAACCAGACACCCCTTTTAATTCTGCAATGGAGAGTTCCATTGTGCTTCCTTCAATACAATATGGACTATACCAATGTGCATCAATAGGGGAATTCACATTATTCCACAATGGTTTCAAAACCATCATACTCTTTTTTTTTTTCAATTTTATCCCCTTTGTGTTACTCATCTCGAATTATCTTCCCCAATATAATATAACACCATGTACTTGTGCCACAAACGATATAAAAAAAATAAATCAGACACCCCTTTTAATACTACAATGGAGAGTTCCATTGTTATTCTTCCAATACAATATGGACTATACTAATACAAACCAATAGGGGAGTTCACATCTTCCACAGTAGCTTCAAAACCACCATACATTTTTTTTTCCCAATCTTACCCCCTTTGTATTACTCATTTGCAAATATTTCCCCCAGTATACTATAATACGAAATAATTGTAAGTGATCCAACCAATACACAAATAATTAAATCAGACACCCCTCTTAATGCTACAATGGAGAGTTCCCTTATGCTTCCTCCAATACAATATGGACTATACTAATGCACACCAATAGGGGAGTTCACATCTTCCACAGTGGTTTGAAAACCATCATACCAAGATTTATTTTTTCAATCCTACCCCCTTTGTTTTAAAATCTCTAAATATTTTCCCAGTATAGTATAATACCAAATAATTGTAAGTGACATAACCGATACAAAAATAATTAAATCAGACACCCCTTTTAATGCTACAATGGAGAGTTCCTTTGTGATGCCTCCAATACAATATGGACTATACTAATACACACCAATAGGGAAGGTCATATCTTCCACAGTGGTTTAAACTCCATCATAGTAGAATTTTCTTTTCAATCCTACCACTTTTGTATTACTCATCTCCAAATATTTTCCCTAGTATAATAATAAAAGTATAATATAATATTAATTAATTGTAAATGTCCTAACCAATACAAAAACATTTAAATCAGACACCCCTCTTAATAGTATAATGGAGAGTTCTATTGTGATATCTCCAATACAATATGGGCTATATTAATGCATACCAATAGAGGAGTTCACATCTTCCACAGTGGTTTCAATAGCTTTCTACCAAGATTTATTTTCAATCCCACCACCCTCCAAATATTTTCCCTAGTATAATATAATACCAAATAATTGTAAGTGACACAACCGATACAAAAATACCGGTAATTAAATCAGACACCCCTTTTAATTCTACAATGGAGAGTTCCATTGGGATTCTTCCAATACAATATGGACTATACTAATGTACAACAATAGGTGAGGTCACATCTTCCACAGTGGCTTCAAAACCACCATGCCAAGGCTTTATTTTCAGTTTTGCCCCCTTTTTGTTACTCATCTCCAAATATGTCCCCCAGTTTAATATAATACTAAATAATGGTAAGTGACACAACCAATACAAAAATAATTAAATTAGACACCTCTTTTAATTCTACAATGGAGAATTCTATTGTTATTCTTCCATCATAATATGGACTATACTAAAGCACACTAATAGGGGAGTTCACATCTTCCACAGTGGTTTGAAAACCATCATACCAAGATTTTTTTTAACCCTAACCCTCTTGCCCCCTTTGTATTACTCATCTACAAATATTTTACTCAGTATTATTATTATTATAATAATAATAACAATAATAATAATATTTTATTTATTTAAAAAGAACCATTGATTACATGGTGCTGTACAGTATAATATAATACAACATAACTGTAAGAGACAGAACCGAAACAAAATAATTACATCAGACACCCCTTTTCATTTTACAATGGAGAGTTCCATTGTGATTTTTCCAATACAATATGGACTATACTAATGTTCACCAATAGGGGAGTTCACATATTCCACAGTGGCTTCCAAACCATCCTACCAAGATTCAATTCTACCCTCTTTGTATTACTCATCTCCAAATATTTCCCTAGTATTATTGTTCTTATTTATTTATATAGCACCATTGATTCTATGGTGCTGTACAGTTTAATATAATGCCAAATAATTGTAAGTGACACAAAGAATACAAAAATAATTACATCAGACACCCCTTTTCATTTTACAATGGAGAGTTCCATTGTGATTCTTCCAATACAATATGGACTATAGTAATGTTCACCAATAGGGGAGTTCACATCTTCCACAGTGGCATCAAAACCATCCTACCAAGATCTTTTTCCATCATACCCTTTTTGTATTCTCCAAATATTTTACCCAGTATTATTAATAATAATAATAATAATAATAATAATAATAATAATAATAGATTTATTTAAATAGCACTATTGATTACCTGGTGCTGTACAGTATAAGATAATACAAAATAACTGTAAGAGACTCAACCGATTCAAAAATAATTAAATCAGACACCCCTTTTCATTCTACAATGGAGAGTTCCATTGTGATTCTTCCAAAACAATATGGACTATACTAATGTTCACCAATAGGGGAGTTCACATCTTCCACAGTGGCTTCAAAACCATCCTACCAAGATTTTTTTTCAATCATACCCTTTTTGTATTACTCATCTCCAAATATTTTACCCAGTATTATTATTATTATTATTAATAATAATAATAATAATAATAAATGTATTTAAATAGCACTATTGATTACCTGGTGCTGTACAGTATAAGATAATACAAAATAACTGTAAGAGACACAACCGATACAAAAATAATAAAATCAGACATCCCTTTTCATTCTACAATGGAGAGTTCCATTGTGATTCTTCCAATACAATATGGACTATACTAATATTCACCAATAGGGGAGTTCACATCTTCCACAGTGGCTTCCAAACCATCCTACCAAGATTCAATTCTACCCTCTTTGTATTACTCATCTCCAAATATTTCCCCAGTATTATTGTTCTTATTTATTTATATAGCACCATTGATTCTATGGTGCTGTACAGTTTAATATAATGCCAAATAATTGTAAGTGACACAAAGAATACAAAAATAATTAAATCAGACACCCCTTTTCATTTTACAATGGAGAGTTCCATTATGATTCTTCCAATACAATATGGACTATACTAATGTTCACCAATAGGGGAGTTCACATCTTCCTCAGTGGCATCAAAACCATCCTACCAAGATTTTTTTTTCAATCATACCCTTTTTGTATTATTTATCTCCAAATATTTTACCCAGTATTATTATTATTAATATTATTATTATTAATATTATGATTAATAATAATAATTGATTTATATAACACTAGAACTACTGAGGTAGTCATTTTGACTACTTTGCACCATGCATTTCTATATACGGTAGGTGTCACGAGTCCAGTAGTTCTAGTGTTAAATAGCACCATTGATTACATGGTGCTGTACAGTATAAGATAATACAAAATAACTGAAAGGCTATGTGCGCACGTTGCGTAAAAACATGCAGTTACGCTGCGCTTTGCAGCGCAGCGTAACTGCATGCGTCCTGCGGCCCCTGCACAGTCTATGGAGATTGTGCAGGGGCCGTGCGCACGTGGCGTCTAAGAGCGCAGCGCTTCGGCTACTGCCGAAGCGCTGCGCAAAAAGAAGTGACATGTCACTTCTTTCCTGCGCTTTGCCGGCAGCTCCTGCTCTGTCTATGGGAGGAGCTGCAGGCAGAGCGCATGGAATCGGCGCTCACTACGGACATTTCTGCAGCGATCTAAAGCGCACATGTGCTCTTCAGATCGCTGCAGAAATTTCTGCAGGGCTTGTACGCAACGTGCGCACATAGCCTAAGAGACACAATCGATACAAAAATAATTAAATCAGACACCCCTTTTCATTCTACAATGGAGAGTTCCATTGAGATTCTTCCAATACAATATGGACTATACTAATGTTCACCAATAGGGGAGTTCACATCTTCCACAGTGGCCTCCAAACCATCCTACCAAGATTCAATCCTACCCTCTTTGTATTACTCATCTCCAAATATTTCCCCAGTATTATTGTTCTTATTTATTTATATAGCACATATGATTCCATGGTGCTCTACAGTATTATTATTTATTATTATAGCGCCATTTATTCCATGGTGCGGTACAATATTATTATTATTTATTATTATAGCGCCATTTATTCCATGGTGCGGTACAGTATTATTATTATTTATTATAGCGCCATTTATTCCTTGGTGTGGTACAATATTATTATTATTTATTATTATAGCGCCATTTATTCCATGGTGCGGTACAATATTATTATTATTTATTATTATAGCGCCATTTATTCCATGGTGCGGTACAGTATTATTATTATTTATTATAGCGCCATTTATTCCTTGGTGCGGTACAATATTATTATTATTATAGCGCCATTTATTCCATGGTGCGGTACAGTATTATTATTATTTATTATTATAGCGCCATTTATTCCATGGTGCGGTACAATATTATTATTATTTATTATTATAGCGCCATTTATTCCATGGTGCGGTACAGTATTATTATTTATTATTATAGCGCCATTTATTCCATGGTGCGGTACAATATTATTATTATTTATTATTATAGCGCAATTTATTCCATGGTGAGGTACAGTATTATTATTATTTATTATTATAGCGCCATTTATTCCATGGTGCGGTACAATATTATTATTATAGCGCCATTTATTCCATGGTGCGGTACAATATTATTATTATTTATTATTATAGCACCATTTATTCCATGGTGCGGTACAGTATTATTATTATTTATTATTATAGCGCCATTTATTCCATGGTGTGGTACAATATTATTATTTATTATTATAGCGCCATTTATTCCATGGTGCGGTACATTATTATTATTATTATTTATTATTATAGCGCCATTTATTCCATGGTGTGGTACAATATTATTATTTATTATTATAGCG